>NW_023270415.1:66626118-66658388 GCF_011800145.1 Mirounga leonina | reverse complement strand
TTTCTTTCTTTCTTTCTTTCTTTCTTTCTTTCTTTCTTTCTTTCTTTTTTAAGATTTATTTATTTTAAAGAGAGAGCGAGAGAGTGAGCAGGATTGGGGAGAGGGGCAGGGGGAGAGAATTTTCAAGTAGACTCCCCGCTGAGCGCGGAGCCAGATCCCGATGCCACTGGGCTTGATCCTAGGACCTTTGAGATCATGACATGAGCGGAAACCAAGAGCCAGACACCCAACTGACTGAACCACCCAGGCACCCCAAGTTCTTGGGTTTCTAATGGTTTGGATGTCCAGGCCTCCTCAGGGGGCCTACCATTCTCCATTCAGCTCTATTAGACATCCCTTACTGACACGGCCAATCCAGATACATGAATGTGTTTGGCAGCAAGTAATAAAACTCCCAACAAACAGCAGCTCAGCAGTGGGTAGGGAGGTAGATATTTTTTAAATATGAAAAGCACTTCAGGGCTTGTGTATCGGTTCAGGGAACTCCCCAGTAAACCAGGCTCCTTCTCAGTCTTAGTGTGACCCTTTTATCCTTGAGGCTTCAATATGGGCACAATATTTCTAGGCTCTGTGAGCAAGATGAGGCAGAAAGAATAGGGCAGATCAAGAGAAGTGCCTACCCCTTGGACTTCTGCCAACCCCTCTGGGACAGAAAGGGGTCCCTAAGCCACCCTGACTGCAGGGTGGACTGGCTTTACTTTTTGATTATGGGGCTAAATCGAGGAGACATAAGGGAGCGTGAACAAACATCAGCCATTAAGTGACATTCCTCTAGGCAGTAAGTGAAAAAGCCCCCTGGAAACAACAAAGAGGCTCTGGAGAGGAGTTTGGATGAAAGACAGGAAGGAGACGTAAGAGCAAAGACTAAGTTGTGTGAAGAAGTTTTAATAACATAGTTTAGCTAAGAAAGGACTGAGCTGACTCTTACTGCTTTCACTTTCACTCAGCAAGCTCTGAAAATTTGAATTCAACTGGGAATCATCTTTTTCAGGAGGTCCTTCCAGACGTCTCTTTCCTTTTCCCCCCACCTGGGTTTTTTAAAAATTTTTTAAGGACAATGTTAAAAAAAAAAAAAAGAAGATATAAAAGAATTTTTTTAAAGTAGGCTCCAAGCCCAATGTGGGGCTCGATCTCACAACTCTGAGATCAAGAGTCTCAAGCTCCATATTCTGAGCCAGCCGGGTGCCCCAGATTTAAAAGTATTTTTAATAGTGGCACTGAGGAAAATAATAGGTAACATTTATAAAGTGCTTACCATGTGCCAGGCACTAATTTCAATGTTTTCTATTAAGGAACCTCTCCAAGAACTCTGTGAGGTGTTTACAATTATCATTCATGTTTTTTAAAAAAGGATATGACCATTGTCACCGAGCTAGGAAGTGGTGCAGCCAAAGTTCACATCCAGACCAACTGACTCCTGAGTCTACATTTTTACCCCCTGCCCCATGCTGCTGTCAAGCACAAGTGACCTACCAGTTTTTGGAGGTCTCCAAAATGATGCCGCGTGCCCCATGAGTATGCATGATGGTCCCAGTGGGGGGGGGAGGGGAAATACTAAACTTTTCTTCTTTCAATTCATTTTTTGTGTCCCGTATCTTTAATTTCTCTATCTGCATATATGTAATGAAGTATATTAGTATATTAGCACTGTAACTCTTTTCCAAGATTTATACGTAAGATACACAGATGCATAGTTTAGAGCTCTCTGGGTTAGAGAGGTGCAGGTGAAAAGGGGGGGGCTTTTTAGAGAGGCTGGCTGAGTGTGTTTGTATTACTAGGTGTCGCCACCAGGGGGTGCTTTCCTGGGCAAAGAGACTGGTGACATTTCCAAAGGGAGGGCTTAGGGATTTCATCACTTTCTTTGTATGGCTGCAGTGAGTACTCTCTGAACACACTCTCCATCTTCCTTCTGCCCACTGGATGTTTTTCACACACCTGGCTGGTCCATCCACCTTTAGGCTTTAGGAAATCACTGCAGAAGATGACCTATCCCAGCCCAGAGAGAAGGCAGAAGAGCATTTCTATCCTTCCTCTCCACCTAAACACTCCTTACCCCTGAATTCAGCTCAGGCATCACCCCCTCCTCCTTCCCCCGCCATTCTGCCTCCCTCCCCACCACCACTCCCTCCATCTGAAGGAATCCATGCCTCTGCTAATGTCCCATTAAAATCTCCTCATTTCTCACACGTAGCACGTGCCACAGGGTACAGAGATCCACTTCGCCAACAGTGACCCCCTCAAGAGCAGGGGACCTTGTTTCCTTCTCTCTGGCCTGACGCTCAGCACAGTGCCTGGGCAAGGACTATTCGTCTGGAAATGAGTTTCCAGAGTCAGGCTGTTCTGCTCTCAGGGGACTAAATGTGAACCATCTCACCCAGCTGAATTAAGGCACCGTGGCTCCATTCACACAAAATTTCACCTTTGGACAGCATTAGCTTGTGAGTCACTTTCCTGTTCTGAGAAGCGGATCTACTGTGACGGTGACAAAGCTTAAGCTTCAGGTCCTGTCAGGTGCATGGGCTCCTTCCGAAGATCCTGGACCCTGGGTGATGCCTTTCACAGTGGTTTCACAGGGTCATGTGCTTTTGTAAGATTTGCAAAAGTAAGATGACTTACCCACAAATGGTTAAGATCGCTGTGTCGCTCCATGCCACCTTCCTCTCTGGTAGGGTGTGGATGTGGGCATCTTGGGGAGTCAGTAGGTGAAGTTAAGATGGGATACATTTAGGCGCGCCTGGGTGGCTCAGTCGGTTAAGCGGCTGCCTTTGGCTCAGGTCATGATCTCAGGGTCCTGGATCGAGCCCTGGGTCAGGCTCCCTGCTCCACGGAAAGCCTGCTTCTCCCTCTCCCACTCCCCCTGCTTCTGTTCCCTCTCTCCCTATGTCTCTCTGTCAAATAAATAAATAAAATCTTAAAAAAAAAAAAGATGGGATACATTTAGTCTGGTTTAGTGGGATACATTTATGTGATCGCATTCTCTTCTGTGTGTAGTTAAGTGCTTGCTAGCCATTCAGGTTTAGGAATTTCAGAGATAATTGTATGGCTAGCCGCTGGATTCACCCGGCCTCTTGACACAGAAATACAGGACCAGGTGTTCCATGGTGATGTGAGCATGTTTTCTGATGCTGGGCACTTGAAGGATGTGAGTCATGGAGGAGAAACCAAGTTTCTAGTGTGCAGAAAGCTTCTTTTAACCTTCAGGCATGCATACTTTTAAATGGAGGCTTCAGTTCTCAACAATGTCTGATTAACATTCGGTTCAGAATATACTAGATAACACAGCACATTCATTATAAATGTGCCATACATTAGAAAAGAGCTTAGGAATAGGATATATATATCTTTTAAGTAATCTCTACACCCAACATGGAGCTTGAACGCATGACCCGGAGATCAAGAGTCACATGTTCTACTGACTGAGCCAGCCAGGCATCCCGAGAGTAGGATATTTAGTGAAACATCACATTCAACACAAGTTCAACTCACTGAGACACATGCTTCCCATTCAAAAACACACAGCACTCATTAAGCTGTTTTGGTGGAATTTCAAAGCAAGAATCTTGCTTCAGGTCTGTGTTCTAGCCTCCATGTCTTAATCATTATACCATTCATCATCCAACCTCAGGAGTACTCAACTTTTCTGGGTTAGATTCCCTTTTGGCAGAATAGAGCAAAAGCGTGAAATTCCTGCAAGAGGGAACTTCCTGTAGGACAAGAACACAGAACCGAGAGCAAGAAGGAAAAGAATAAAAGGACAGCCTGGCTCTCCAATGTCAGCAGCACGGAGAGTAGACGAGGTCTTACCTGATGCTTAGGTCTCACTTTGGCCTTTCTCAGAGTTTCCAAAAGAATCTCCTGTCACTCAACTCATTAGTCTTAAAAAGGACAAATAGGTGATTTCTCTGACAACATGCTTCTATTTTTTGATCAAGAAATTTTAAAACCAAGTGGCTGCTGGCTGAGGATCTTCCAAAACATTACAGTTCTTGTGTAAACCTAAAGAACAAAAGAAAAGTCCAGAGTCACACTCCCCTATGTCAACTACATTGATGCAGTTCAGGCCTGGAAATCATAGAGCAGGGGCCAAACATACTTTTCACATAAAAACATTTAAAAGAGGGGCGCCTGGGTGGCTCAGTCATTAAGCGTCTGCCTTCGGCTCAGGTCGTGATCCCAGGATCCTGGGATCGAGCTCCGCATCCGGCAACCTGCTTGGCAGGAAGCCTGCTTCTCCCTCTCCCGCTCCCCCTGCTTGTGTTCCCTCTCTCGCTGTGTCTTTCTTTGTCAAATAAATAAATAAAATCTTAAAAAAAAAAAAACATTTAAAAGAGATCAATGCAACTTCGTTTCGTCTGCGTAAAACCAAGCGAGACAGTCATTTGCTCTTTGCTCTTAATTAATGCCCCACAGATGAAAAAATTAAAATCCAGTTTGGTCACTATTGTATACATCAATAAAATGTATGTTTTTTAAATTAAAAATTAGATGGCGGGGGGCGCCTGGGTGGCTCAGTTGGTTAAGCGACTGCCTTCGGCTCAGGTCATGATCCTGGAGTCCCGGGATCGAGTTCCGCATCGGGCTCTCTGCTCGGCAGGGAGTCTGCTTCTCCCTCTGACCTTCCTCCCTCTCATGCTCTCTGTCTCTCATTCTCTCTCTCTCAAATAAATAAATAAAATCTTAAAAAAAAAATTAGATGGCGGGGTCCCTGGGTGGCTCAGTCGGTTAGGTGTCTGCTTTCAGCTCAGATCATGATCTCAGGGTCCTGGGATCCAGCCCCACATCAGGCTCCCCGCTCAGTGGGGAGCCTGCTTCTCCCTCTACCCCTCCACCCCCATTCCCACTCATGCTCTCTCTCTAAGAAATAAATGAAATCTTTAAAAAAACTAGATGGCAACACACACATTTGAGTTTATCAGAATTTTTATGCTTGTAGGCCACAAACTAGCAGCAATAATAAGACCAGCAAGAGTTCTCTGAAGTTGCATGTTTTATACATTCCAATCCCCGATCACAAAAACAAATGTCAATCAACCATGTTAGAGGAGAGACTGAGTCATATTCCTACTCTCTATGTAGAAAAGGATACTATAAAATTGTTGTCACATGTAGAGGGAATCAAAGGATATGCAGCTAAATATGAAGAAAAGGTCTTATTTAGGTGCCTTAAACACTTAAGAACAATACTGTTATTTTTCTATTTTGTAATGTTTGTGATATTTGTGAGGTTTTTTTTTTTAAAGTAGCAATATGTTGGGATTTCTTTTCTTATTCTAGATACATATTTGCTTTTGTTCCTATTTTTATATTTGTAATTTTGTATTCTTTTTCCCCCCATTTTTGGAGGCATAATTGACATATAACATTTATTAGTTTCAGGGGCACAACGTAATGATTCCATGCTTGCATATAGTGTGGAATGATCACCACAAGAGTTTAGGTAACATCCGTCACCACACACAGTTACAAATTGTGTTTTCTTGCCATGAGGACTTTTTCAGATCTACTCTCTTAGGAGCTTTCAGATATGCAACACAGTCATATTAGCTGTAGTCACCATGGTCTACATTATATCCCTCTGATTTATTTATCTTATAACTGGTAGTTTATACTCTTTGACCCCATAAAGACGGCCACAAATTTCTAAATCCCAGGCCCCCACCGAACCTGAATCTGCTGCTGGCTGTTCTGGGAATGCCTTGGGGTTGCCTGGAGAAAGGACTGAGCTTGCATTACTCTCCTTCTCAGCCCCGGGCCCCACTAGCATATGCTGGGGGGCGTGTGGGGTGCAAGATGCTGGCAGAGTTCCCTCCCCTTTACCACAAGTGGTCCCGGACACTTATCCACTATATTTGGGATAAGCAGTGATTGCTTTATTCTCTATAATTCAACTTCATTTTTAACCTAAAGTTTCTCTTCCTCCCAGCCGATAGGAAATTAAACTCATTCCTGGGGTTCTCCCCACTGAGGATTGGGCCATGGTTTTGGGGACGCTCTGAACACTGAATTTTGACATGATTTCAATATGATGATGGTACCAAAGTACAGGGAAATGGGGGTTCTGGTCGGCTGTGACTACACTTGCGTGCATCTGTGTGGCTTCTTGGCATCCCCACCATACTTGGGTGGGTCGGGCACTTTTTCAGGAGGCTTCCTGCATTTTCCATGTGCCTAGACAAAATCCAGGGGCCATTCCAGGACGTGGGACCTGCTTCGCTCTTCACTCAGGACCCACAGAACCATTCTCTCTCATCCCTGCCACCCCCACCCCATTCCCACATTTTTTTTTAAAGATTTTATTTATTTATGTGAGAGTGAGCACGAGCAGGGGGGAGGGGCAGATGGAGAGGGAGAAACAGACTCCCCGCTAAGCAGGGAGCCTGACATGGGGCTCCATCCCAGGACCCCGGGATCATGACCCTGGGATCATGACCAGAGCCAAAGGCTGACATTTAACCGACTGAGCCGCCCAGGTGTCCCTCCCTCCCCTACTCCCACATTTTTGCTGAATTTCCCTTTTCAGTTTTGCCCCCAGGCTTCTTGCCCAGACTATTAGCACGTACCTGGGATTCTGCTCTGATTCTGGGGATTGGGCTTTGGGGAAGAATTTCAGGAAGCCAGGCAGGCCAGTCCTGCTCTCTCCTGTTACATCCCTCCCGAGGTCACAAGCAATAAGCCTTGTAAATGTGAGTGGGAACAGAGGGAAAAGGGGGTACCCGAGAAAAGCCAAAACTTAGAAATAAATACTTCAAAATATGGTCTAACACATCTATTTATTCTGAATTATTTATTCTGAGTATGGCTGTCAGGCCTTGTCCTACGAAAGCCTTACTTACCATTTTGCATAACCTGCACAACAGACCTTGAGTCATGCCTTCTACATGCTCCGCTGGTGATGAAGCTGCGTCCCAGAGAGACTCACTAACCTGTGCAGGATGACGCAAGCCGGGTGTGATGTGAGCCCAGGCGAAGCGATCCTCACGTGCGCTGCGTCCTGAGGGCAGGCGCGCGGGGCGTCGCTGCGGAATCCAGGGCACATCTGTCAGGGAGAGACACAGCTGGGCCTGTGGACGCAGCAGCTCGGCCAGTTAATAACTGTGCGACCCGGGGTGTGTTTCACCTAAATGATCTGGCCCTCAGTTCCCGCACCAGTAAGTTAACAGTGTGGAGCTAAATTCTTTGCACCCCAGTTTCCTCACAAGAAAATGAATGATGCCCAGCTGGATGGCTTAAAATGCTCTATCTAGTCCAGACGTTCTGGGGCTCCTAACTGTCTTTTAAATTCCAGCCACCAGAGTGGCTTCTCTCAAAGTGACCCCACAGGCCCCTCCAACGCACACACACACCATCCGAATGGTCCGGCAGAGCAGGTTTAAAAAGCACGTTCAGGTGCTCAACAAGGAGCACCTACACTACACGAGGTGCTGTGCGAGATGAGGAGGGGACAGAGGTCAGAAGGACAGACACAGATTTAGGTTTTTCAGGAGTTCTTTCGGGGAGATTTCCACCCAGGCTTCATCATTTCTACCACGTTACCCAAGGCAAGTCACTTAAGCTCTCTGAGCTTCAGTGTATCTTTACTTGGGTGACAATAATTATACCTCTCACAGAACTGCTGGAGAGTTCCAGAATTTTATGTATGTGAAGTCCTTAACAAACTGCCTGCACATAGTGAGAATTTAAAACTTTCTGGCTGTTGCTTCATCATCATTGTCATCATCATCACTCTAGAGCAATGCCTCGTCATGGAAGATGCTCAGAGATGTGTTTTCATTCATTGCATAAATAAACAAATTATCGGGCGCCTGGGTGGCTCAGTTGGTTAAGCGACTGCCTTTGGCTCAGGTCATGATCCTGGAGTCCCGGGATCGAGTCCCGCATCGGGCTCCCTGCTCAGTGGGGAGTCTGCTTCTCCCTCTGACCCTCCCCCCTCTCATGTGCTCTCTCTCTCTCACTCTCTCAAATAAATGAATAAATAAAATCTTAAAAATAATAAAAAAATAAACAAATTATCTCCCATGGCAAGAAGGAGGAGGAGGAGGAAGAGGAAGGGGAAGGGGAAAGGGAAGGGGAAGGGGAAGAAGAAGGAGGAGGAGGGGGAGAAGAAGAAGAAGAAGAGGAGGAAAAAGAAGAGGGAGGAGGTCATCCATGCTGGGACCTTGTTGGTGTTGCTTACTTTCTTGCCTGTTTTCTGTCTCAGGGTATTATAGAACCCACCTCACAGAGTCATTAGGAGAATTTCAGAAGATGAGGCCAAGTTGGCCACTGGTATTTCTTATTACTGAAGGGAGGGGAGCACATTGTAGACTGGCATTCCTGTCTGCACCCCATCAGCTCACAGGGTGCCATGGAGAGACTACGGGGCAGCCTCCTTCAGTTTGCTCCATCCAGAAAATGGCATCGCCGCCTGCCCAGCCTTCAAGAACAAGTTGCAGGAGTCATCCTGACATTCTTCCTTTCTCATTCCTCTACAACCAGACCTTCAGCGAGTGCTGTCCATTCTAGGTCCAAAAGATACTTTGGGTATGCCCCCAGCTCTCCACCCTCATTGTCTTCACCATTATCTTCTGCCCAGATGACTCTAGCTTGAAACTGGAAGCCCCAGTTGTACCTAGAATTCATTCTCTCTGCAGAGCCAGAGTTCTCTTTTTAAAACATGAATCTGATCATGTCTCTCCCCCAGCTCAAAACCGCTCAGTGTCTCCCATTGTTCTTAGGATAAAATTTAACTTACACGTGCCAGAAAGCCCGGTATGGTCTGGCCTGCCCAGTCCCACAGAATGGCCTAAGCTCTTTGCCATCTGTCAGCATTTTCATCGGCTTCCTCTCTAGGGGATGCTCTTCCTCAGGTCTTCATATGGCTCCCTCCTCTTCATCTTTACGTCTCAGCTCAAATGTTACTTCTTCATTCAGAGCATTCCTGGTCCCCCTTGTCTGAAGTGCCCTTTTCCAGGTTGCTTTTCTTCAATATCTTGCTAATTTCCTCAGTATGTTCCCACAACTTGTGACCTTCTTCATTTGTTCATTACTTATATAATGTGTATCTCCAGCTCTTTCATGCAGGTCAGAGATTTTGCTGTCATGTTCATCACTGTATCTCTCAGTGCTTAGCAAAGTAACTTTGTAACTTGGCATAGACAAAGATTTCTTGGAACACAAAAAGCACTAATCATAGAAGAAGAAAACCTGTTGGCTAACTGAACATTATAATAAAAAATAATAATTTCTAAAAGAAAAAAAAGAAGAAACCTGGTAAATTAGACATCATGAAAATAAAAATTTTCTGCTTATCAAAAAATCGATGGGGAGAAAATATTCAC
The DNA here is from genome assembly GCF_011800145.1 of Mirounga leonina. Lineage (NCBI taxonomy): Eukaryota > Metazoa > Chordata > Mammalia > Carnivora > Phocidae > Mirounga > Mirounga leonina. The sequence goes on along the minus strand of NW_023270415.1, from coordinate 66,649,071 downwards.
AGTGCCACATAAAGTTCTCTAGCAAGTCAAAAACAAAAAGACAAAATACCCTACCACCCAAAAAATTAGCACACACATAAATAGACATATTGCACACAAAGACGTATAATGGTCAATAAACACATATAAAAGTGCTCAATATAACTTTAATCATGCAAGGGCAAATTGAAATCATAATGAGACACCAATACACACCTACTAGAATAGCTAAAATGAAAAATACTGACAACACCAAATGTTGGCAAGGATATGGAACAATTAAAATCCTCATATGTTGCTGGTGCAAATGTAAAATGGTATAATCTCTCTGGAAAACCATCAGTTTCTTATAAGTAATAGTTTATTATAAATAAATAATCTTCTCATAAATAATCAGTTTCTTATAAATAATCAGTTTCTTGTAGATAAACAGGTATCTATCCTATGCCCAACATAGTCACTTTTATGTGTTTATTCAAGAGAAATGAAATCATATGTCCACAAAAACCTAGTACAAGATTGTTCATAGCTGCTTTATTAATAATTTCCAAAATCTGGAAACCCTCCAAATGTCCATCAACAGGAGAATGGAAAAACAAATTGTGGTATATTTATACAATGACATACTGCTCAAAAACAAAAAGAACAAACTACTGACACACATACAGAAACATGGACAAATACTGAAGAACAGTATGCTGAGTGAAAAAGCCAGGCAAGGTAATAGTATCCATTCCTGATTCTGCTTATATGAGGTTCTAGAACAGGCAGACCTGATTTATGCCAATAGAAGTCAGAACACCAATTGCCTGGCATGGGGCAGAATTTGATTAGGAGCGGGTGTGAGGAAACTACCTGGGGTGATTGAAATGTTCTGTAGTTTACAGGAGCATGGGTAAGTTGGGTGGCATGCCTTCACGAAATCTCACTGAACTTATACTGAGGTAGAGTGCATTTTACCGTATGTAAATCATTCCTGAAAAACACCTTGAATCCTGACTACTCTGCCTTTAAAACAAAAATATAGGGATGTCCTAATGATCTGCCTTTTCTGTCAATGGAGATGTGTTATGGAAATCTGTGATTCAGTCACTGTGACCATTGTCAAGGAAAAGCTTGCAGCCATTCTAAACAATGTCAAGGAATGGTTAAAAATGGTTAAAGTGATGGATTTGCCATCACATGAATCTTAGATGTGGGAAACATGTTGTCTACGACTGTGGAAGGCTATATTGTGAAGCTAGTATCTCAGGCACAAGGCATCTTACAGAGCTTGGGGAAGAAATCAAGAGTCACATAGCTAAAGATAATGATTAATAAGACTTTCTTTAATGGGTCATTTCTCCACTCATGCACCAAGCATGTGAAATTGCTCTGTGCATCCATGGGCATCCAATCTATCAGTGCTTTCTGTGCTGTGGCTGGGATGTGCCTTTGATACTCAGGAATATTTGGCTGACACCCATCATCCTTTAGGCTCAGGCGGCTGCTGTCCAAGGTCTGGGCCACCCCACTGTGTGCCCCGGTTATCTTTAGTGTTTACGTTAAATCCCCAGATGCCAAATTTCTCATTCTGATGCTGGGTACTTGCCAAACCATCAGATGTTTACTGACTGTAGAATGGAACTACTTCTTTCTTCATTGTGTAAACCCAGGATTAGTTTTCCTCCACTGGCCAATGTCTCCTCTATGATGCTCCTCTATTCACACCTTGGATTTTCAATACCCAAACCTCTATTCCCAGATATAATGCCCTGCTTATCAGGCCCCACCTTATCTACACTAGCCTTATTTCTCACTACTTTCCAACATGGCAGCATGGAGTAGTGGAGAAATTTTAAGTCCAGGAGTCAAGAGAGCTGAGTATAGCCTTGAACTTCCTATGTAATGGGCATATCACCTCCCCTGTCACATGAGGAATTTGTATTCAAAGGGCTCCCTTCCTGCTTTCACTCCCTGAGTTTTAATCAGACAAATATCACTATATTCCCCAATATTTATCTAAACATTCCCTTGACTGCATCTTTGTTTCATAAAAATATTACCCATATTTTCTGGTACAGCCAAAGTGGTCTTGGCTCTCTGGCTTTCCCACTATTATTCCATGCTTTATCTAAACATGTGTGGCAGTGAACAGTACCACACATTGATCACTAACTCTATTTTTATTCTCATGGTGTCTACCGTCAACATGATAAACAAACAAAATGTTTACTGAGCCCCTACTATGTCCACTGACATCATTACTGTGGGATCCATAAAATAGTCCTTCCTTTTAGTCAACTTACAGTTCTTTCTGTTTACCCCAACTTCTCCATGCTCCATCAAGGGTATGAGCTCCTTGAGGGAGTGACTGTGCCTTTTACAGGTATTTTTTGTGTCCCTTGGATAAAAATACAGCCTTACTATTTTTCAGGCTTCTCTCATTCCTTCGAGTCCATTCCATCTCCCCTTTCTTCTTTCCACTTTCTCACAAGATTACCCTGTGGGAATTCTTATTCCTTCCAGTCCTTCCCTCACTAGCCACCTGTCCTGCTCACACTCCTGTGCACTTTGACCCCTGCTCACTTGGGCAGCTGGCTGGTGAACTTTGTGGGGCCATTACCTGTTACCGATGGCTTCTGATTGGGGGAGGACCCCAAGATAATAATGCCTACATTATTTCCCCCACCAAGTGGTTATGGGGGCAAGTGAGACCATGTCTCTTGGGCTATTAACTTGTTTGAGTCACAGAGCCCTTTGAGAATGATCCTGTCTAAAAAAAGTGTACAGATAGTCTAGACTTGGCCAATCATTCAGAAGAGTCTCTCTTGAACTTCAGGACTCCTTCCACAGACCCACTAGACATCCCACAGACCCCAGGTTATAAATGCCTATTGCACATGAAAATGCATTATAAATCAGAAAGACTAACTTTGGCAGAGGCTGTTATTAGTATTATTTCCTGGGAGCTAGATTAGTGCAAACTAAAGTCTCTTAGTCCCCTTTTCCTGCCATCAGAGTACTACTCATAAGAATGCCCTATGCCTTCTGTCTCTCTCCTAAGCCCCAATCCAGCCTCAGCATCTTGCTTGGGGAATTAGACAGTGGCTGTGAATCAGAGTTTTGCTTTGGAGGGAAACCTGGCCTAGTGACAATCCTTAAGAGTCTTATCATATATTAAAATATATCTAATGATATTTAAAATAAAGTAGCAGTCTGGTTACTTTATTTATTATGGGGTCAATTGGAGTTTATGGGCCAGCTTGGAAACTTCACATACATGTAACATGATAGCTACTTATAAGTATACATTGTTAATATGTTATGACTATTAATATATTTCTATTACATTACTATTTACATAGTTATTTCTAAATAAACACATACATATTTCTATAGAAAACTATGTTAAGGAAAGGGAAACCTTTGTAATATAACCTGTTTGTCATCTGGGGGTTTCTTATCCTGCTTTTAAAGTTTTGATGACATGTCACTGAACTTAATATGTTTCAGATAATTCGCCATCCACAAATGGGAGGAATGAAAAATACATGATCCCTGCCCTCAAGGATTTGATAGTGAAGTAGGAATTTGACAAGTACTTATTGATTTATAATGCACTGAACTTTGACACCTGGATAACCTAGCTACTTAATATGTCACACTTCCCTGATATCAAATAGACACCCAAAGGGTAATGATTTCAAAGGTGCCTAATTAACAACCAAGGACCATTTAAGACAATGGCAGAATATGAGGTTCAGTAAGCACAATTTAATCATTAAGATGAAGACATTTATTGTGCATCCTTTCTGGAAAAATACCTTATCATTTTTATTTTTGTCTTAATCACCATCTCAATTATAAATCATATTTGAACTTATGTACTGAATGAAGGTTACTCAAAAGGAAGGGAACAATGTTGCAAATAGAAACAATAAATTATTTAGCCAAAGCTATTCAGAAAATACTAGTCAAAACTGGAACTAAGCTTCCAAACACACCGTCAGTACTTAAATATTTCAAGGTCAAAGTCAGATTAAGCAACTGGTGTTAGATATTTTTAGCAGTAGCTACAATTAAGACTTAACAACACTGGTCAGGTCTGGAAAATGTCATGATTATTATCTTGAAATTCATTAGGAAATCCATAATCATAAGGGTTTGGGGAGACAGGCAATGGAAAGAACATTTTGTTGGTTCCCACTATGAGCCTGGTGCTCTGTGATCCTTACATATATTATCGTATTGAATTCTCACAACAACCCTGGGGTGTGGATTTTTTAGTCTCATTTTGTAGAAGAAGAAGCAGAGGGGAAATAATTTGCTGTAGGTCACAACAGCTAGTAAGTGGCGGAACAGAAAAAAAATTTAAATGCATAAAATAAACTGCAGAAAAAATTACCAAGGAAACCAATTATGATAAGTGATAGTAAAATGTTGCATAGTTACCTATTGCTGCTGTAACAAATTACTATAAACAATAGCTTAAAACAACACAAATTTATTATCTTACAGGCCTGGAGGTCAGAAATCCAAAATGGGTCTTATGGCACTAAAATCAAGGTGTTGACAGGGCTGCATTCCTTCTAGGCTCTAGAGGAGAATCTGTTTCCTTGTCTTTTTCAGCTTCTAGATGCTGTCCATAGTTTTGGACTTGTGACACCAGCCAGCAATCACATCACTGATTCTATAGTCACATCTTTGCTCTGCCTCCCTTGACTCCCTTTGTCCCCTTGAGGGATCTTTGTGATTAGATCGGGCCTACTTGGATAATCCAGGTTAATCTAACCATGCATAGATCCTTAACTTATTCACACTGGCTAAATTCATTTTGCCATGTAAGGTAATATATTCACATCCTGGGGATTCATATGTGGACATCTTTGGGGAACTATTATTATGTCTACCACAATTACTTCTTAGTAAGCTCGCACACCTGCTATTCTAAACGCCTAACACATAATCTTGGACTTTTATTAATTTTTTGAGAGAGAGAGAGAGAGAGAGAGAGAGCACGCACATGAGTGCCCGCAAGTGGGGGGGGGGCAGAAGGAGAGGGAAAGAGAGAATCTTAAGCAGGCTCCATGCCCAGTGTAGAGCCCCACCTGGGGCTCCATCTCATGACCCTGAGATCACGACCTGAGCAGAAATCAAGAGTTGGACGCTTAACCGCCTGAGCCACCCAAGTGCCTGGAATTGGAATTTTATAATGCAAGGGACGTTTTGGTTCACTTAGCCTAATCTTTTTAACAACAAGGTAATTGATTTACTTGCATTTGTTCCTCCCTGATGACTCCCATAGTGGTGTTTTCTTTTTTATAAAAGACCATCTATTTACTTAAATATTGTTAATATTGCAAACTTGCATTGGAGATGCTCAGGATATTTGTTGGTGGTAGTAGGAGTGCTTTGTCTGAGCTGTTATTAAACCTGGCTGATTTGTTCATTAGGAAAATGAGCATGCAGTATGTGCCTACAGCCTAAGCCTAAGGGATAAATGTGAAGGAGACAGAGAACGTCCCTGCCATCGAGGAGCCTGTGCTTTTTTCCACTGAGTTTATCAGTTAAAGAAAACTATAGGATAAAGATAAGGGGAATATAAGTATTTGCATAACCATCTGGATTAGCATCAAATAGCCAGGAACCCAAACATGCCAAAGATGTAAGCCACCATGATGTTTGCTATAAGCTCAAAATAGTTTCCTTATGTACTATGTGGCTGCAATTAGAAAGTAAAATTTGTGATTTATATTTTATAAATATAAAAATTTATTATATACATTATATATTATATACATTATAATATACATTTAGACTTACTCTTATTTTTTATTAACTCAGCACCTTATCCTGATAGCAATGGGAAGCCAATGATGGGTTTTAAGGAAGTAAATGAGATACTTATGTTTGCGTTTTATGAAGGGCTGTGGCTGCAGAATGGATCTGGTGTTAGGAGACTGGTTAGGAGACTGTTGCATGCTGGGTAGGAAAGGACTGTCTAGACCAGAGCCATGCCAGTGAAATGGACAGAAGTGGGCTTGAATAAGAGTTGCTTGGCTTTGGTGCAACATAAAGCAGATCTGGAGAAATTGTAAACAAGATCCTCCAGGTTGCTGGCTTGAGCAGCTGGGTCAATGGTAATAAGACTATTCAATGAGTCAGAAAACACTGAAAGAGGAAGGAGAGAAAAAGGTGTCAAAAGATGCCCTTTCTTTTTTCTAATATTTTAAATTTTTTTAAAGTTTCAATTTAAATTCCAGTTGACAATAGTGTAATATTAGTTTCAAGCATACAATATAGTGATTTAATGCTTCTGGACAGGAAAAAAAGATGCCTTTTCTTCATTTATCATCTCAGCTACCCTGTAAGGTAAATATTGCTTTGGAGGTTTTAAAAGGGAGGAAAGCAAAACTCAGAAACATTAACTTGCTCAAGGTCACACAAACAGTAAATGGTAGGGATATGATTGACACCAATCCCATGCTTTTTCTGCTGTCTTGTGTCTTGGTTAATCTTGATGGCAACTGTCTGAGTTCCTCTGTGGTGGAGAAGGGAGATTTCAGAGAAAGCGGTGTGGGGGGGGGTGGGGGGCGGGCACGCATCTGGGAGACCAGAGCTGAGGGAGGGAATTTCTTACTCTGGGATTCAGAGGACTCTGAGGATTGTGCAGAGCATTGGGCCAAGTCAGAGGAATGTTTCAATACACTACGAAGGCCAAGACCGTTGGGCAATAGGCATGCACTAAACTTGCAGTCCTTGCAGTCAGAGACTGGAATCTGGAAGCCAAAAAGAACAAGAACAAGGAAGATGTAATGTGAAGAGATGGGAATTGGTCCAGGGACGCTGCCCAAAGAAGCCACAGATCTCTGAACCTGTTTTTGCATCCTAGAAGAGGTCATCAAAGGTCATCACTCTATCACTCATGGGCCTCACTACCCCTTCAGTCATTCCAGCTGCTTAACCAGTATGGGCTTGGGGAATATGTGTTCCCCACAAGTTTCTCACTGAGGGATGGTCATTAGATTTGTTTTGGGTGAAGACTATTCTATTTTGAATATTAGAGCCAATGAGAGGGTATGAAAAACAGCAAATCCAGTGTTTTCCAAGATTTCAAAAAAGACAGCATTTCTAGAATGAGGGAGTAGTTCATTATTTTGAATTTTTCTGACATCTCTTTTGTCAGGCACTGTGATAGGAGGGGGGATATAGTAGTGAGCAAGATTAATAAGGTCCCTATTCCCACAGAGCTTATCTTTACTAGAGTGAAATACATTATAAATAAATACACAACTAAATGAACAAGACTATTTCCGAAAACAAAAATTGCTAAACAATAAAGTGACATGATTGAGAGTAAATGAGAGAAAGGCAACTCGATATTGGGTGGTCAGAAAAGGTTTTGACAGGAAGAAGACAGTCATGGGAAGTTGTACTTGCAGAAGGAACACAGGGGCAAAAGCCTTGAGACAGGGACAAGATTGGTCTGTCCCAGGATCATAAGGGATGTTTGTGTAACTGAAGTGTAGAGCAAAGGGCAGCATGGAAGGAGATGAGGTTTCATATGTAAACGCAGGCCAGGTAGGTCATAGAAGGACCGGTAGGACTTGGTGAGGAGTTTGGATTCTATTCTAAGTGGAAAGGAAAGCCACAGGAGAAAGCAGGGAAGAGGTTAAGCAACAGAATGGCACGGTGTAATTTGTGTTCTAAGATAGCCGTTTTGTTTGCTTTAGGGAGTTTGGATTTGGATGAGGCTCAAGTAGAAGTAGGGAAATTATTTACGCTATTGTGGCTGTACAGACCAGAGATGATGGGCACGCACTAAGATGGTGGCCATGGAGATGATGAGAAGTGGTCGGATTTGAGACACATTGTGGGAGAAAGCCCAAAGATTTGCTGGTGGATTTAGATGTGAGAATAAAAAAAGAGAAGATTAAAAGATAACTCTAAGGGGTTTTATTTTTAATCTTATTGATATATAAGCCATATGCCAATAAAAGTCCATCCATTTAAAGCCTTCAATTCAGTGGTTTTTAGGATATTTACAGAGCTGTGCAACCATCACCACAATATAATTTTAGAACATTTTCATCACTCCAAAGAGAAACCTCACACCCATTAGCAGTCACTCCTCGCTTCTCTTCCTCCCCAGTCCCACTGAATTAGCTTCCTAGGCTCATGGAACAAATCACAAAGTGCTTGGTAGTTTAAAACAACAGAAATTTATTCCTTTCTCAGTTTTGGAGGCCAGAAATCCAAAATCAAGTTGTTAGCAGGACTGCGTGAGCTCTGAAGGCTCTGGAGGAAAATACTTGTTTGCCTCTTTTGGCTTCTGGCAGCTCTAGGTGTTACTTGGCTTGTGGCTGCCTTGCTCCAGTCTCGGGCTCTGTCCTCACATGCCATCTCCTCTCTTCTGTGTCCTCTCTTCCTGTCTGCTATAAGGACACTTGTCATGGGGTTTAGGGTCCACCTGGGGAGCTGGCAATGATCTCATCTCAAGATGCCTAACTTAATTACAACTGCAAAGGCCCTCTTCCCAAATAACGTTACATTCATAGACTCCTGGGGTTATGGCCATATCTTTTTAGAGGCCATCATTCAACCCAGTACACCTGGATAATCACTATTAGTCTATTTTCCGCCTCTACAAATTTACCTGTGATACACATTTCACTTCTAGGATTTTGACCCAAGAATTTGGGTGGATGGTGGTGCTGCTTACCTAGGGTCACATCAGGAATAAATGGTGTAGAACCATATGTCCTTCATCTATGTCATATTTGAGATGTGTATTGTATATCCAAGTGGAAATGTCAGGTGAGCAGCTGGACGCATGAGTTTGGATGTATTCGTCTGGATATGGAGATCTGGGGGTCAGAGTCATAACCATGGCATTTATAGCCATGGGACTGACTGAGATCACCTGGGGTGAAAGGTGAAAGAGGAAGGCTGAGGAGCAGTGCCTGGAACACAGTGAGGTAATGCAGAGGAACCTTTACGGAAGACTCAGAAGAAGGGAGCCAATAAGAGGGTAGGAAAAACAGCAAATTCAGTGTTTTCCAAGATTTTTAAAAAGACAACATTTCTAGAATGAGGGAGCAATTTGCTACTTCACATACCTTTGAGATTTAGAGGAAAATTGGAACAGATAAATAAATACTGGGTTTAGCAACATAGATCCTATTATTTGTCAGATAAAAGCAATTTCAGTGAAGTGGGGCCAGGGATGAAGGACTAACTGAGTGCATTAAAGAGTAAATGGGAAATGAGGATGTGGAGATGATGAGCATGAATACCTCTTCCAGAAGTTCTGCCCTGAAGTGAGACAGAAAAATGGGCTGTAGCTGTAGATGAATGTGTTCAAGAGAGGGTTTGTTTTAAAGGTGGAACATAATAGAAGATGATTTAATGCTTGGGGGAAGTATCCAGAGAAAGAACTTAAGGATGCAAGAAAAATTTAGTTAATTAAAGATGTTAATTCTAGGAATGGTCTTCCTGAGCAGGCAATACCCATGAAATATGCCTGGTGAGAGCAGGAAACTACTGGAACATTACTTACAATAGTCAAGATATGGAAGCAGCCCAAGTATCCATCGGTAGATGAAGGGATAAAGATGTGGCATATATGTATGTGTGTATATATATTTATATGCATATAAATGTATATGTATTTATATATTCACACACACAATGAAATATTATGCATCCATAAAAAAGGATGAGATTTTGCCATTTGCAACAACATGGATGGAACTAGAGTGTATAATGCCAAGTGAAATACATCAGAGAAAGACAAATACCATATTATTTCACTTAAATGTGGAATCTAAGACATTCCCTGAGAGGCCAAGGGTCACCACGACACCATGACTGAGTCTGGCAAGCCCATTCTCTACTCCTATTTCCGGAGCTCCTGCTCATGGAGAGTTCAAATTGCTCTGGCCTTCGACTATGAGACCGTACCTCTCAACCTCATAAAGGATGGGGGACAGCAGTTCTCTGAAGAATTCCGGGCACTGAATCTGATGCAGCAGGTGCCGGCCCTGAAGATCGATGGAATCACCATTGGCCAGTCACTGGCCATCACTGAGTACCTGGAGGAAACTTGGCCCACTCCACGCCTCCTGCCACAGGACCTGAAGAGGAGGGCCCAGGTGTGCGTAATTTCCGATGTCATTGCCCGTGGTGTCCAGCCCCTGCAGGTGTGGCTCTGGACTTGCACCCCTGCACACCTCTGGTGTGCCTCCCCCCACGTGCTCTTACCTTTAGACACACGTGGAATGTGAGGTGCCACAGTGGGGCACCCAGCTTGGGAGTGGGGGTGGCAGGAGCACGGGAGGGATTCTCAGCAGCTTAGACCTAGACCACGTGGCAGAGGGGCAAGGGATCCCAGAAACTATCTGCCCTGCTGGGTCCCCAGCCCCATTCTGAGAAGCCCCAGGTTTTCCAAGGACTCGTCCAGAAGTGCTCGGGGACGGGTGGGGCCAGGTGGCAGGGGGGAGCGGAGCAGCATAGGCCCAGGCCTACCCGCTCCTTTAACCAGAACAGCCTCCTTCTCATCTGTTCTGTGTTCTAGACTGGGAGTCTCAAAAGATTTTATTTTTTAAAGTTTTCACTGGTAAAAGAAAAAAAAAAGTGGAATCTAAAAAACAAATGAATAAACAAATAGAAAGCAGAATCAGACTATGAATTCAAAGAACTGATGGTTGCCAGATGGCGGATGGGCAAAATATGTGAAGGGCAGTGGAAGATAAAAGCTTCCAGTTATGGAATGAACAAGTCACAGGAGTAAGAAGGTCCAGCATAGGGAATATAGCAATGGTAGTGTCATATTGTTGCATGGTGACAGAGGGTGGCTACACTTGTCCTGAGCACAGCATAATGTATAGAGTTATTGAATCACTATGTTGTACACCTGAAACTAATGTAACACTGTGTGTCCACTATACTTAAATAAAAAAAAAGAAAAAGAAAAAGAAAGAGCAGGAATCCTCCCTCTGTTGTAAAGGGACAGAAGTCCCAGTGGCAGGGGCAGGCGAAAAAGGCTGTGATGTTTTCCAACCACATGCTGCTGCCCAGGAGCTGGGTGGGTATCTGGCCAATACTTGAGTTTAGCCAGAGTTAAGTTGCCAAAGAAGAAGGATGGAGAGACAGGGTGCAGGCAAGTTCATAGTGTTTCAAAAGGAGCGATTATAATGCCAAGGAATTTAAACTGGGTTCAAAGGGAAGGGAGGACATGAGAGGATTGATGGATAATGAAAAACTGGTGGAGTCAGTGGTTAGAGGTTGTGATAGAATCAAACCGCTGTAGTGATCTAAAGGGTAGAGAGTGATGATCAGAGGGGGGAAATGCTACGGTTGAATATTAGGGTGCCGACATTATTTGTGGTGACCAGGCCAGGTATAACCACGGGCATAAGTGCCTGAAAAGAGGGCAAGCAAAGGATCACTGGAGAGAGAGGAGGTCATGAAACCAAGAGCTCAGAGTGCCCAGTCCAGTGCTGCATAGAGAGAAGGTTGCCAATAAACAGTTGCAAGAGAAGAAGACCAAAATACATGAATCTTCCAACATTTATAGTGTTTTGGTTTGTATTAATGGACCCTGTGTTTAGTGTATTATCTTTTTTTAGTGTATTATCTTATATAATTTTTACTCAAATGATGTATTTTCCAGTGCCTCAGGGACAACATTACATGAAAAAATCATTTGGGATGGTTAAAATGGTAATGATAAAGGGAAATTCAAACTGGAGATTAATGAAGTCATTAGATATGAAGCTAGTCAGACAACAGATAATTTACTAAGAGAAGTTGCCACTGGAGCTATCAAGAGAAAGAACAAGCTTATGATTTTGAAACACCTTGAAACTCATGCAAAGAGAAGACTGTGGTGACTCAGTATCTCTTGGCTCTAAGGTCAACATGTTTGCGTCTGAACTTGGCTGGGTCTTTGAGGGGGGAAGAAGCTTGAACTCTGGATTCACGGAGACCATAGGTTTTAATCCCATCCATTATTTATTAGCTGTGTGACCTTGAACAAGTTACTTAACCTGTCTTTACCTCTAGTTTCACATCTAAAAAATGAGGACTAAAAATAGTTCCTATTTGATGGGTTTATTAACGAAGATAAAGAGAGGTAATCTATACTAAAGGTTCAGAACAGCACCTGGAACACAATAAGCACTCAATAATGGTGAGCTATAATCTTCATTGTCATTATGATCTTTAAGCTGGAGATTTAAAAAAAAGCTACTTTGCAAAGCCTAGAGGATTAAATGAGATGAAGTATGCAAAGCACTTAGCACAGTGCTTTCCATGTGGTGATACTACGAGGTGATTAGCTATTACAATGAAACTGATCAGCAGACCTAATCTAATTTTATAGCACCTGGGAAGTGATGGAGGCAGAAAGGAGAGTTATCCTTCTCCTGAACCCAGTAGGGGTTACTATTAGTCCTTTGAAGGTCTTTTCAAATGGTGGAGTAGAGACTGTCCTGGAAATAGTTTCAGGAAATAGAAGTCCTGATTGGATCTGAAGAGATGATAAAGATTGTAGCAAGCAAGCACAACTTCATTTAGCCACATTCTGTTCAAGGACTGCTTTCCACTTGCAGGTCAAAGAGTCACAAGACTTTACCAAATAAGCCTTTCACCATTTTCCCCCTAAGCTTTCTTGAAGTGTGATTTACAAAGAAAAATTGTATATATTTAGATCGTACAGCATGATTCTTTAAAGGTGTATAATGTGATGATTTAATATAAGTATGTATGTGAAATGATTACCACAATTATTTAAATATCTATCACCTCACATAGCTACTTTGTGTGTGTGTGTGGTGATATACTTAAGATCCTACTCTCTTAGCAAATTTCAAGCATACAATACAGTATTATTAACTATAACCACCACACTGTGCATCCCCAGAACTTACTCATCTTACAACTGAAAGTTTATACCCTTTGACCAATATCTTCTCATTCCCTCCTCACCTCCCAGCCCCCAGCAACCACTGTTCTATTCTCCGGTTAGGTTGTACTTTTTTAGATTCCACATATAAGTGGGATCACACAGCATTTGTCTTTCTGCATCTGGCTTGTTCACTTAGCATAATATCCTCTAGGTTCATCCACATTGTTGCAAATGGCAGGATTTCCTTCATCTTTATGGATGAATAATATTCCATTGCACATATTGCCAAAAGAAAATTCTGAGAACTTTACTTGATGAGAATATTTTACCAAGCGAGAAACAAACTGCAAACAGGATACTTCAAACCCAAAGTCATATGAAGTTCACAGGCATGACATTACAGTATGACTTATAAAGTGAAAATGAAGAAATTGTTTAACCTTTACAATAAGTGTTACTACAATGGGAGTTTCCATACAGCAGGATAATAGTTAAAAGTGATTATCTTTACCATTTTAGGAAGACGATTTAAGTTTCATTTATGATTATCAGAGGCAGGCACAAAAACAGACACATAGATCAATATAACAGAATAGAGAGCCCAGAAAGATCAGTGTAACAGAATTGAGAGCCCAGAAATAAATCCATGGTTATATGGTCAATTAATCTTCAACAAAAGAGGCAAGAACATGCAACGGGAAAAAGACGGTCTCTTCAACAAACGGTGTTGGGAAAACTAGACAGCTGTGTGCAAAAGGATGAAATTGGATCACTTTCTTACACCATACACAAAAATAAACTCAAAATGGATTAAGGACCTAAATGTGAGACCTGAAATCATGAAAACCCTTGAAGACAGCTCAGATAGTAATTTCTCTGACATTGGCCATAGCAACATTTTTCTAGATATGTCTCCTATGGCAAGGGAAACAGAAGCAAAAATAAGCTATTGGGACTACATAAAAATAAAACTTGCACAGCAAAGGAAACAATCAACAAAATTAAAAGAAGCTACTGAATGGGAGAAGATACTTGCAAATGACATCTGATAAAGGGTAAGTATCCAAAATATATAAAGGACATGACCATACTGTTTTGATTACTACAGCTTCATAGTGTATCTTGAAATCTGGGATTGTGATACCTCCAGTTTCGTTCTCTTTCAAGATTGTTTTGTCTATTTGGAGTCTTTTGTGGCTCCATACTAATTTTAGGATTGTTTGTTCTAGATCTGTGAAAAATGCTGTTGGTATTTTGATAGAGATTGCATTAAATGTGTAGATTGCTTTGGGTAGTATGGACATTTTAACAATATTTCTTCTTCCAATCCATGAGTATGGAATGGCTTTCCATTTGTTTGTGTCATCTTCAATTTCTTTCATCGTATCTTACAGTTTTCAGAACAGGCCTTTCACCTCTCTGGTTATGTTTATTCCTAGGTATTTTATTATTTTTGGTGTAATTGTAGATGGGGTTATTTTTCTTAATTTCTCTTTCTGCTACTTTATTATTAATGTATAGAAATGCAATGGATTTGTGTATATTGATTTTGTAACCTGTGACCTCACTGAATTCATGTATCAGTTCTAATAGATTTTTGGGGAGTATTTACAGTATTCTATATATAGTTTCATGTCATCCATAAATAGTGAAAGTTTTACTTCTTCCTTACCAACTTGGATACCTTTTATTTCTTTTTCTTGTTTGACTGCTATGGCTAGGAATTCCAGTACTATGTTGAATAGAAGTGGCGAGAGTGGTCATACTTGTCTTGTTCCTGACCTTAGTGAAAAAACTGTTTTTCACCATTGAGTATGATGTGTTGTTTCACACAAGGCCTTTCTTACATTGAGGTATGTTCCCTCTAAACCTACTTTGTTGAGGGTTTTTAATCATGAATGGATGTTGTACTTTGTCAAATACTTTTTCTGCATCTATTGAAATAATCATATGTTTTTCTCCTTTCTCTTGATGCAATGCATCACAATGATTGATTTCCAAACATTGAACCACCCTTGAATCCCAGGAATAAATCCCACTTGATCATGGTGAATAATTTTTTGTAATGTATTGTTGGATTCGGTTTGCTAACATTTTGTTGAGGATTTTTGCATCTATGTTCATCAGAGATACTGAGATATTGGCTTGCTGTTCTCTTTTTATGTAGTATCTTTACTTGGCTTTGTTGTTAGGGTAATGCTGGCCTAATAGAATAAATTTAGAGGCTTTCCGTCCTCTTCTACTTTGTGGAAAAGTTTGAGAAGAATTAAGTATCAACTCTTCTTTATATGTTTGGTGGAATTCACCTGTGAAACTGTCTGGTCCTGGACTTTTATTTGTTGGGAGTTTTTTGATTACTGATTCAATTTCATCTCTGGTAACAGGTCTGCTCAAATTTTCTATTTCTTCTGGATTCAGTTTTGGGAAGTTATGTTTCTACAAATTTATCCATTTCTCCTAGGTTGTCCAATTTGTTGGCATATAATTTTTCATAATATTCTCTCATAATCCTCCATTTCTGTGGTGTTGGTTATTATTTCTTCTCTTTCATTTGTGATGTTATTTGAGTCCTCTCCCCACAACCCATTCTTTTGATGAGTCTGGCTTAAAGGTTTATCAATTTTGTTGATCTTTTCAAAGAACCAGCTCCTGGTTTTATTGAGCTCTTCTATAGTTTTTTAGTTTCTATTTTGTTTATTTCTACTCTAATCTTTATTATTTATTTCCTTCTTTTTTTTAAGATTTTATTTATTTGTCAGAGAGAGAGAGAGAGCACAAGCAGGGGGAGTAGCAGGCAGAGGCAGAGGGAGAAGCAGGCTCCCTGCTGAGCAGAGAGCCTGACACGGGGTTTGGGGCTCGATCCCAGGACCCTGGGATCATGACCTGAGCTGAAGGCAGACACTTAACGACTGAGCCACCCAGGCGCCCCTATTTATTTCCTTCTACTAGTTTTAGGTTTTATTTATTCTTCTTTTTCCTGCTCTTTTAGGTGTAAGGTTAGGTTGTTTGAGATTTTTTCTTGCTTCTTGAGGTAGACCTGTATTGCTATAAACTTCCCATTTAGAACAGCTTTTGCTGCATCCCCCCAATTTTGGACCACTGTGTTTTCATTTTCATTTGTCTCCATGTATTTTTGGATTTCCTTTTTGGGATTTCTTGGTTGATCCATTCATTGTTTAGTAGCATGTTATTTAACCTCCAAGTTTCAGGCTATTTCCAGACTTTTTCTTGTGGTTGATTTCTAGTTGCATAGTGTTGTGGTCAGATAAGATGCATTGTATGACTTCAATTTTTTTGAATTTGTTGAGACTTGTTTTGTGGCCTAATATGTGATCTGTTCTGGAGAATGTTCCATGTGCACTTGAAAAGAATGTTCCACGTGCACTTGACAAGAATCTGTTGTTTTAGGATGGAATGTTCTGTTTTAGGATGGAATGTTCTATATATTAGATCTATCTGGTCCAATGTGTCATTCAAAGCCACTGTCTCTGTTGATTTTCTGTTTGAATGATCTATCCATTGATGTAAGTGGGGTGTTAAAGTCTACTATTATTGTATTACTATTGATTACTTCTTTTATATTTATTATTAGCTGCTTTATGTATTTGGGTACTCCCATGTTTGGAACATAAATATTTACAATTATTATATCTTCTTGTTGGATTATTCCCTTTATGATTATATCTTTCTTTGTCTTTAGTTACAGCCTTTTTTTTTTTTAAAGATTTTGTTTATTTGAGAGAGCGAGAGCGAGAGCGAGAGAAATATTGAGAGAACGAGTGGGGGAAGAGGCAGAGGGAGAAGCAGACTCACCATTGAGCAGGGAGCCTGACGTGGGACTGGATCCTGGGATCATGACCTGAGCTGAAGGCAGACGCTTAACTGACTGAGCCACCCAGGCACCCCCGGCCTTTGTTTCAAAGTCTATTTAGTCCAACATAAACATTGCTACCCCAGCTTTCTTTTCACTTCCATTTGCATGATAAATGCTTTTCCATCCCTTCACTTTCAATCTGCATGCTGTGTTTTTAGGTCTGAGTCTTTTGTAGGCAGCATATAGATGGGTCTTTTTTTTTTTTTTTAAGATTTATTTATTTATTTTAGAGAGAGAGAAAGCATTGGGGGGGGGGCGCAGAGGGAGAGGGAGGGAAAATCTCAAGCACACTCTGCACTGAGCCCCACATGGGTCTTGATCCCAGGACCCTGAGATCATGACCAGAATAAAACCGAGTTGGATGCTTAACTGTCTGTGCCACCCAGGCGCCCTGAGAGGTCTTTCTTTTTTATCCATTCTATCACCCTATGTCTTTTGATTGAAGTGCTGAGTCAATTTACATTCAAAATAACTATTGATAGGTATGTACTTATTGCCATTTTGTTACTTGTTTTATGGTTGTTTTTGTAGTTCTTCTCTGTTCCTTTCTTCCTCTCTTCTCTCATGGTTTGCTGGGGTTTTTTTAGTGATATACTTGGATTCCTTTCTCTTTATTTTTTGCATATCTGTACTGGTTTTTGATTTGTGGCTACCATTAGGTTTGTATATAACATCTTAAGCATTTAGCAGTCTATATGAAGTTGATGGTCACTTAAGTTCGTTCCCCAGAACGCTCTCAAGTTATTTTTGCTTTTGTGATTGAGTTATGGAGTTCCTTATATACTTGGGATATTAACCCCTTATCAGTTATACAGTTTGCAAGTATTTTCTACCACTCTGTAGATTGCCCTTTCATTTTGTTGAGTTTCCTTTGCTGTGCAGAAGCTTTTAAGTTTGATGTAGTCCCACTTGTTTATTTTTGCTTTTGTTGCCTGTACTTAGGTGTCATGTCAAAAAAAAAAAAAATCATTGCCAAGACCAATGTCAAGAAGCTTATCCTTATCTTTTCTTCTAGGAGTTTTATGGTTTCAGGTCTTACATTTAAGTCTTTGATCTGCTTTGAATTTATTTTTGGGTATAAGTGTATCCACTTCCTTTTGCATGTGGATATCTAGTTTCCCAACATCATTTATTGAAGAGACTATACCTTTCTTCCATTGTGTATACTTGGCACCTTTGTCACAGATTAGCTTGCTCTATATATGTGGGCTTATTTCTGGGCTCGCTATTTTGTTCCATTGATCTACATGTCTGTTTTTATGCCAGTACCATACTATTTTGATTACTAAATCTCTGGAATATAGTTTTAAACCAAGAAGTGTGATGCCTCCAGCTTTGTTCTTTTTGCTCAAGATTGCTTTGGCTATTCAGAATCTCTTGTGGTTCCATATGAATTTTAGGATTTTTTTTCTAATTTTGTGAAAAACACTATTGGAATTTTGATAGCCATTACATTGAATCTATAAATGGCTTTGGGTAGTATGGACATTTTAACAATATTAATTCTCTGACCCATGAATATGATATATCTTTCATTTATTTGTGTCTTCTTCAATTTCTTCATCAACAGTTTGTAGTTTTTATTATATAGATCCTTCCCCTCCTTATTTAAATTTATCCCTAAATATTTTATTGTGTTTTCAATGCTATTGTAATTGGGATTGTTTTCTTAATTTCTTTTTCAAATAGTTCATTCTTAGTGTATAGAAACACAACTAATTTTTGTATATTGATTTTGTTTCCTGTAACTTTATTGAATTTGTTTATTAGTTCCAACAGCTTTTTGGCGAAGTCTTTAGGATTTTCTATATATAAGAGCATATCTGCAAACAAACAACTTAACTTCTTCCTTTCCAGTTTGCATGTCTTTATTTCTTTTCCTTGCCTAATTGCTCTAAGACTCCAGTATTATGTTGAATAGGAGTGGTGAGGGTGGGCATTCTTGTCTTTTCCTCATCTTAAACCAAAAGCTTTCAGCTTTTCACTGTTGAGTTTGTTATCTGTGGGCTTGTCATATATCGCCTTTATTATGTTGAGGTACATTCCTTCTATACCTAATTTGTTGAGTCTGTATCATTAAAGGATATTTACTTTTGTCAAGTGCCTTTTCTGTATCTATTCATATTATTATATGGTTTTTAATCCTCCATTTTGTTAATGTGGTGTATCATGTTTATTGATTTGCGTATATTGAACTATCCTTGCATTCCAAGAATAAACCTCACTTGATTATGGGGTCTGATCCTTTTAAAGTGCTGTTGAATATGGCTTGCTAGTGTCTGTTGAGAATTTTTGCATCTACGTTCATCAAGGATATTGGCCTGTAATTTTCTTTTCTTGTATTGACCCTACCTTGCTTTGGTATGAGCTTAATGTTGGCCTAATAAAATGAGTTTGGAAGTGTTTTCTCATCATTTTTTAATAAGAAGAACCTCCAGCTCTCTCTGGTTCCAAATCTAGTGCTCTTGGCAACTGATTAACACAGCTCTCACCACTGATAATAAAAGAGAAGTTATCATTTACGGAGCGTATATGATGTATTCCAGGCATTCTGCAAAACTCTTCATGTGGATTATCTTGTTTAATTACACAAACAGCTTTGGGAGGTATCATTATTGTCTAAATTTTGCAAGAAGAACACTGAGGGGCAAAGAGGTTAATTGGTCCAAGGATTTGCAGCTGGTAAGGGGCTGAGGCAAGATATTAGTTCAGGTTAGTCTGACTCCAATACCTCTGTTCTATTTATATAATGGATACAATATTGGGTTACAGCTCCTCAACTTTAATAGGACTTTTCAGTCCATGCACCCTCTATCTTTTCCTTAACAATCATATAGTATTTTCCTATCTTGCTGGGACTTGGGGCAAAGTAACTTAGTCTTATTATAATGATAGTTCCCTAAGGTTACTGCTCTTTTTTTGCCATTCAAATGGCAATATATCATAAAATCAAATATTGATTGGTAGAATGGTGGTTACCAGGGGTGGGGAGGGAGAGGAATAGAGGAGTTGTTGAGTGTATATAGTTACAGTTATACAAGATGAGTAAATTCCAGAGATCTGATGTATAACACAGTGACGACAGTTAACAATAAGGAATTATGTGCTTAAAATTTAAGAAGGTATATGTCATGTTGTATTCTTATCAAAAAAACCAAACCAAACTAAACCCAAAACAAAGGGATACAAGGAAACTTTTGAAAGTGATGGATATGTTTATTACCTTGACTTTGGTGATGGTATAAGAAGTATATACACATACGTCCAAACTTACCAAATGATATACATGAATTATATGCAGTTTCTTGTATGCCAATTGTACCTCAATAAAGCAGGAAATAATATTGGTTGGCTATTTAGTTTTAAAATTCAAAAAATGTATTGAATGTACAGGATACTATGCTAGCTGCTAAGGGAAAACAAAAATGAATTAAACAGGGAAGCTTCCTTCAAGTTGTTTATAAGTGAGGCCTACCCCACCAACTAGCCCCCCACTCCTGCCATGCACTAGAACACAAGAAGGTTCAGAGAGAGTGATGAGGGAGTTCAGAAAAAGAGGTCATATCTTCTATGAAAACATCTTGAAGAGCTACCCCAGGAATGAGAAGGCATTTGAGCTGGACCCGGAAGAATGGGAAAGTTTGTGGACATGTAGAGATACTGAGTGTGAACGTGCTGTAAACAGGTGACAATGTAAACACCAGCATGAAGACTGGAAATCTTAGAGAGTACCAAGGGAGTCATGTTTAGCTCAAGAAAGGGAAAGGAGTAAGAGATGCGGCTAGAAAAGCAGTTTTTAATAAGACCATAAAGACCATAAGTTAGTAAGGGGAGCTATTGGAGATATAGTTTAGAAGCATAAAGAGAGTGCATAAAGACAGTCAACAAATACTGATAGCTTAAACTCTATCAGAGCCAGCCAGGATGGAAAAATGGGAATAAAAATTAAAAACATTTAATGGATAGGGGTACCTGGCCTATTTAGTTGGTAGAGCATGTGACTCTTGATCTCAAGGTCATGAGTTTGAGCCCCACATTGGGCATAGAGATTACTTTAAAAAAATATATGAGGGGCACCTGGGTGGCTCAGTCGGTTAAGCGGCTGCCTTCGGCTCAGGTCATGATCCCAGGGTCCTGGGATCGAGCCCTGCATCGGGCTCCCCCCTCGGCGGAGAGCCTGCTTCTCCCTCTACCTCTGTCTGCCACTCTGCCTACTTGTGCTATCTCTGTTAAATAAATTTTAAAAATCTTTAAAAAAATATGAAAAAATGTCACATTTAATAGAATGTGTGGCATTTAGCAAAGACATTTTTGAAGTGAAAGAGGTCAAAGATGGTTCAAACTCTGAGTTTGAGTTTCGAAGGTGTACAAAGGAAATACAGCAGGAGGAATGGGTGTTGAAGGCACGAAATTCTGGGGAGAGGTTATGAAATAATAGCCAGAAACCATTTTAATAATTAAAAGCACAAAAAGGATGTTTTGACTCCTAAAACTATGCATAAACAAACAGGATATATGGTTTATACATGTGGGTCCGAAGTATTGGATGCAGAGCTCATTAAAACACAAATCATGCAGCACACCTTCCATCTATTTAAACTAACTGACTAGCTAGCTAACACTAGAAGTGTAATTCTTTCAATATTTCAAAAACATCAGAAAAATCCATAAATTCCATCTCTTTGTTAGAGGTACACCTCCCAAAGCCTTCCATCGCCTTGCTCCCCTGTCGACTGGTTGTTCTTTAGACCAGCTGTCCTGCAACTTCCCATCTCCTGGATCTCCTGCTGTATTCCTTCTATTTGATGGAGCACATTTTCCAGTTTTTGTTTTGGTTTTTTTTGAGTAAAGTGATAGAAGTTTATTAAGTGAAGATACAGAAAACACTCTCAAGAGTGAGAGGGGAGCACATCTTCCAGTTTTTCCTGATATGATGTATGGGACATACATATTTTGAGACTTCAATGTTTAAAAAGGTTATAATCCACCTTCACGTTGGATTGCTCAATATAGAATTCTAGATTGGAAATAATTTTCTTTGGAATTTCAAAGCTATTATGTTCCATTTGTCTTCTGGCTTCCAGCATTAGTGTTCAGACACCTGAAACAGTTCTGAAATGGGATCCTTTTTTTAAAACAAAACAAAACAAAACTTTGTAGAGCTGTATATGCAAATGAGTTATATAGTCATTGTGAATATAGACACACAATGTTACGTTAGTTTTAGGTGTAAAACATAGTGATTCTATACATTATGCTGTGACCACAAGTGTAGCCGCCATCTGTCACCACACAACGCTATTACAGTACAAACTATATTTGAAATGGGATCCTTTTTACTGAACTTCCCTTGACACTTCTTGACTTTGCTGCTGGAAACTTTTAAGATCTTTTTTTGGTCCCTAGTGATCTGATGACAACAAAGTGTGATGACATACTTTAAAGTGTGTCTTTTTTCATCTAGTGTTCTGGTCCCTCAGTGAACTCTCTTGTTGATCTGGGAACAAACGACTTTCACTTTTGGGAGTTCTCCTTCAGACATTTGACAATTTTCTCTCTTACATTTTCAAACTGTGTTGTCTTCCACTTTTTTGCACCTCCTGACCTGATTCTTTAATTTTGTCATTTATCTTCTATTTTATCTATTATCTATTATCTGCTTTTAAAGAAATGTTTCTCGATATTATCTCCCAATCTTTTTGCTACATTTTTCATTTTGACTATCATATTTCAAATTTCAAGAAATACTGTTTTCTGGCTATTCCTACTTTTACAGAATCCCATTTTTTTCCATAGATGCGGTATCTCCCCTCATTCTGTAAATATATTAGTATTAGGAATTTTCAAAAGTTTTATTTTGCTCCCTACGTCCTCTGAGATCCTTTTTTTTTTTTTGTCTTTTTTTTTTTTAAGTAATCTCTACGCTCCATGTGGGGCTTGAACTCACGAGATCAAGAGTTGCATGCTCTACTGACTGAGCCAGCCAGATGCCTTTTTTTTTTTTTTTAAAGATTTTATTTATTGAGAAAGAGAGAGAGCGACAAGCAGGTTCCCCGCTGAGCAGGGAGCCCGATGCAGGGCTTAATCCCAGGATCCTGGGATCATGACCTGAACTGAAGGCAGACACTTAACTGACTGAGCCACCCAGGTGCCCCAGACGCCTATCTATCTATCTATCTATCTATCTATCTATCTATCTATCTATCTA
>NW_023270415.1:66582703-66626108 GCF_011800145.1 Mirounga leonina | reverse complement strand
CTATCTATCTATCTATCTATCTATCTATCTATCTATCTATCTATCTATCTATCTATCTATCTATTTTTATGCTATTTATTTATATATTTTTATGCTAGCTATTTTTTTTGTCTTGAAGGCTTTCTTCAACCAACCTGTGATTTTAAATTCTTGGCTCATATTTTGTAATTAAGAGAGAAACAACAAAAAGTTGTTTAGAAACTGTAATTGGCAGACTGGCAGAGCTGGTTAATTGGTGGTTTCACTGCCGGGTGGTCTGGCTGAGCTATTTTATTGGGCACTCAAAGAGGAATCCTCCAGGGCGCCTGGGTGGCTCAGTGGGTTAAGCGACTGCCTTCAGCTCAGGTCATGATCCTGGAGTCCCTGAATCGAGTCCCACATCGGGCTCCCTGCTCAGCAGGGAGTCTGCTTCTCCCTCTGACCCTCCCCCCTCTCATGCTCTCTCTCTCATTCTCTCTCTCAAATAAATAAATAAAATCTTAAAAAAAAAAAAAAAAAGAGGAATCCTCCAATAGTATGGCTACCAAACTCTCCTGGAAGCAGAGCAGAAGAGTGACAAGGGGGACCCATGAGTCAGACTGTGGTATTTACTTAATCTCTTGAGTTGTACCTCCCTTGCCCTCAGGTGTTTCTAGTGCCCTTAAGCCCAGTGTCTCTCCACTAGTAAACTTCTGGATTCCTGCTGGAGTCAGAAGTGGCATTCTCCCAGCTATATAGGATGTAGAAGGGGATCTGGCTTTCTGAACACGCCTTTAAAAATTTTCACCTAGATCTTATGTTTTTAGTTCAGTTATATCTCAACCTTCAGAGGTACCTGGTGACTCCAATTCCGGTACTTTTTTGAGACTGTTGCTCAAATTAACCTTGTGGGTTGCTCCATTTTAGCTTAGTTTTCACCTTTCTCTGATCCATTGGGTTAATTAACACTCCTCCATCTGCTCTACATCTTCTATTTCTGTAATGCTGTCCGCTCTTCCTCTTCTCCTATTAACTCCATGCTTACAAGGGTATGACTTTTTTTTTTTTTTTTAACTCATTTACATTCAGTTTAGAGCACTTTTATTATAAAGGGGTCATAATTATACGTGTTCAACTCACCATTTCTAATAAGTACTTCCTTGTCTTTGATTTGCTTTACTTTGCTGCTGCATTTGAAACTCTAGACCACTCATTCTAGAAACTTTATCATCCTTTGTTTTCTGTGGCCAGATTTTTTTCCTTTTGTCACATTATCTCACCTTCTTTCCTTGGTTATTTCTTCTTCCACTGCTTATCCCTTAACTGTTTTTGTTCCCCGAGTCTCTGTCCTCTTATGTTTTCAGTCACACATTTGCTATACCCAACTTTATCTGCTTACATGGGTTTAAACCACTTCCTTCATGCTGTCGACTCCCAAATCTGTGTGTGGTGCCAGACTCACATAAAACTCAGAAACAAGAGGAAAAGAGGACCCTGTCTCCCTATATCCTACTCAGGAAAAACAAACACACTGGAGCCAAAACAGGCCCTCCCTTTAGAAAAATAGCAGGAGTGAAGGAAGGCATTCAACTTTATAAAGGTAAGAGAAAGAGCCAAAGAAGAGCTATATTAGTCATGATACTGGAGCTTTTGCTGCAATAAAAAGGAATCCCTCCATCACATGGACTTAACACAAAAAAGCTTCTATCTCTGTTATGCAAAGTCTGCTATGGATTGGGGGAACTCTCCAGGGCAGCTCTTCTCCTATACAGGCTCCCTACTCCCAGCATCATCAGTTTCATAGGACTTCATTTCAGCACATGTTGTGAATCTCACCGCATTAGGAGAGGGAAGAACTGCCTAGTCGAGCACAGGCAATTAAGTACCTGTATTTGGAGGTAAAATATGTCAGGTTTCCATTCATTGGCCAAAGCAAGTCACACAGCTACCCCTAGCTTCAAGGGCATAGGAAAGAATAATCCTCTCTGGCCCTGAGAATTGGATACTGTTGAACAGTAGTAATTTATAGCATTGAAAATATTAAATTGTAAATAGAGAATCTGGCCTTAAACAAAGTACATTTTTATTTTCATACTTCCAGTACCTAATTTGGTGATGTCAATATATGTTGAATTCAGATAGAGTCTGGGGATGATTTGATAAGTCTCTTTGAAAAGATGTTCAAGAAAAGTCTGAATCAATGTCTCATTTTCTTCCCAAAACAAACAGGAACATTCACAATCCTTCCACTGACCTCCCTGCTGGGTTCACATATAGAGTCATTTTTCAAAAAATAGTACTTTCAGCATCTAAATATTGGAAGCCTCACTAAGAACTCGAGTTTAAAGTTTGCAAAGAAGGCATTTCAAGCCATACTGCTTATATTTGCTTTGATCAATATTCCTCCCCAACCTCAAACACGATGGGAGACCTGGAAAGGAAAAAATGTTATAAAATTTTGCCCTGAAAGAGACAAATAGGTGTGTGTGTGTGCATGCATGTATGTGTGTGTATTTGGTGTGCAGGGGCACTTTTTATGGTGGGTGTGGAACAGTCAGTCTTGTTGCCCATAGGTATGCTTAAGGACAGATAAATATGAGCTTCATGGAATATGAAATTAAGCACAGGAGTTTTGTGCGCCAACTGATAGCCCCTCCCTTATATTTTCTACCTTGCTTCCATAAGATACTATTTCTTGACCTGTGATGGGCACTTTCCAATATGTAGATGAGATCATTAGATGATGAGAGGTAGTATTAAATGACTGGTGTAGAGGAATGCAAAGGATCCGAAAGAGAGATTGTCCCTTCAGGGTTTATTTTGCATTTCTCAGGTGTTCTGTAGTTCCTTTCTTTAATAAAAGTTTTGTTTTTAAAAACAAATTATATACATTTACCATAAACAATTCAAGTAACAGATACAAGTGCAAAGGAGTAAAAAAAAAAAACCAATCATCCAATATCCCAAGAATAATAATGACCAGTATTATACCAGGTAAACATTGTTCTAGGCATCTAATGATCTGAACACCACCATCCTCTGGTTTTCCTCCTACCCTGCTGGCTCTTCTGCCTCTTCCAGTCTCTCAGGGGTGAAGAGTCCCAGGTAAGCCCCAGACCCTCTCCTCATCTCCGTCTTTACCCCAATGGGAACTTGGCCAGTTCTATAGCTTTAAATGATATCTGGATGCTGATGGTTCCCACATTTATATCTCCAGCTTTGTCCTTTGGAAACTGGACAGCTAGATTGCAAGGAGTTGGAACGCTGAGAAACACTGATACAGGCATGTTGAGAAAATAGAGATCCAATTGGATTCTTTTTCTTTTAGCTCTAAAGTTACATGGGCCTCTGATACACTGTTTTACTGTTAACACTATTTTTTAAATCTTACTGCCTTTTAATACTGCCTATCATTTGTTGAGCACCTACTACATGTTAGGTAATATGCCATGTGCTTTAAATATATTATCTCATTTCATCCTCATGATTCTTAGGGTAGATTTTAAGAAATAACAAGAAACTCAAAACCAAGACTTAGAATGATAAACAACTTGTCCAACTGATACAGTTAGTAGATGAGTTAGAGTTAGGATTTGAACTCGGGGGGACCCATGCCATTTCTGTATGGCCTCCATTTTCATTTCAATGTAAATTTTACTATCAGTTTAACAATTTCGTACACACACATACAGAGACACAAACCCAGCTGGGATTTTGATTGACATCATGCTGAATTTATAGATTAATTCAGAGAGAACAGACATCATATACTTTGCGTTTACCAAACTTTAATTGGTATTTCTCTCCATTAAGTCTTCTTTAATTTTTCTAATTGCCTTTCGTGCTTTTCATTGTGAAGCAGTAATCCACGTGCCGTAATTCTGATGGCGCTAGGGAGTTCCAGGGGTCAGAATCCTAAGGTGGGAAACTGAGGGATGAGAAGTGCCAAAAGGGAACTACAAAAATGTGGGCAGAATAAATGATTAAAGGTCCCACTAAATAAAACAACCATTCAGGAATTTAAAAATGGACAGTAATAGCTGGGTGTATAACATATCAGAACATGTACACAGCAAACAGCTTTGTGCCCTGCCAGCAAGAGAGATGCCAGGAACTCTGGAAGGTATTTGCATGATGTAATCTACTGTGGACTGTTGATTCAGCAGCAGCTTTTCATGAGGAGGAGATTGTGATTATTAACTGAGGCATGATGTCTGTCATCTTTAAAAGTGAAGGGCAGGCTAGGCTGAATCCAGGCCCTCCTGCTCTCCCTCTTCTGTAACCTTCTCCAACCTGCTGGCACTCTCTTCAGCAGCCTCACAATTTCCTCAGGACCTTCCTCTTGCCACCCACATGCACCTGCCTTATCCTGTATTTTTCCATAGCTCTATACACAGACCCCAAGCCCTCTTCTCTCCCCATCTCCTCCATTTACTCAGATTTAGGATATTCAAATGTTCAGAGAAAAGGAATGGATAAGGGATCCAATTAGTACACATTAAGTGTGTATTAAACGACAGATAGCTAGGTAGGTATTTCTCAAATTAGGGTCCAAAGACATAATCCTAGAGGTGTGAGAGGTTCACAGGAATTTGGATAATAAGAGCTAATACTTATCGAGCACTCACCATGTTCTAGGTATTGTTTGAAATGCTTTACATGTATTAATTCATTTAGTTTCACTATAGCCCTATAAAGCAGATGCCTTATTTCCATTTAACAGATGAGCAAATTTAACAACATGCCTTTATTCCATCAGATGAGCGTCCGTGAAAGATTATCAGCTCAAGGTTATAGAGCTAGTAAATGGAGGAGTGAGGACCCAAACCCAGGAAGTCTGGCTCCAGAGCTAATGACTTTACCTCTTTGCAATGCTGTCATCTGGGTCTTGATTGGGACTGGATGGTCCAAGATGGCCCCATACATGTGCCTGGTAGTTAGCTGGGGTTACTGGCTGTTGCCTCCTCCTCCATGTGGTCTTTCTAGCAGGATACTCCGGAGTTCTATGTATGGCAGCTGAATTCCAAAGGGCAAATGTCATGTGGAGAATTACCTTGATGCAATGGCAGGCTCCAAGTACACCACCACACAGACTCTACCATAGGTCACAGGACAGATGGGCTTATAAACCAAATGAAGACACCTGAATCACACTGTTTATGTGGCAGCTTTAGAACATGTTCCCAAATTCTTTGGCATTGTTCCCATTGAATTCTCTTGAATCTTGGCTGGCTTTAGTAGCTTGCTGGTAGCTAGTTGAGTACAGGAGAAATGATGCTGCATGACTTTTTTTTTTTTTTTTTAAGATTTATTTATTTATTTGAGAGAGAGAGCATCCACGTGCATGCAGGGGGGAGGGGCAGAGGGAGAGAGAAACTCAAGCAGACTCCCCACCTAGTGTGGAGCCTGACACAGGGCTTGATCTCACCACCCTGAGATCAGACCTGAGCTGAAACCAAGTGATGGATGCTAAACCGACTACAACACAGCGGTGCCCCTCTGCATGACTTCTTAGGCTATGTCAGAAAAGGCCATGGGCCTGGTTCTTTTCAGACACCCGCTTTGAGGGAAGCCAGCCAGCAAAGGAGAAGTTCTGCCTTCCTGGAGGGGCTGAATGAAGGTACACTGGTTCACAGTCCCAGATGAGCATGCAGCTAGCCACTAGCCAGCATCAATCCTCAGCCACATTAGTGTCAATCCTCATCAATCCTCAGCCACATGAATGTGCCATCTTGGGCATCCAGCCAGTAGCTGCAGTTAGCTGACATCTGATTGACATCTTATAAGAGACTCTAACAATGAGCTGCCTAGCAAGGGGAAAGAGATGGATAGATAAACCAGCTTAGGACAGCAAGGTGGAAGACCACAGTATCTGAATTTTGTTTTATGCAATGTTCATATGTCTTAACCTCCCTGCTGTGCAGTCTTCTCTGCAGATGGTGTGGTTTGAAGGACCACAGAGGAAAGTAAGAGAGGAGGGCCTGGAACCAACACATATCTGTTCTGTCAGAGATGAAGGAGCAAGTGTGTCTCTTGGGGTTTATCTGCTTTTCTTGTACAGACTACACGAGGCCACAATGAGACTATAATGCGTGTCACTAGTAGGTGGTCAATATAGGGATGACATAGTTGTGTCTAGAGGTAGTATAATCTCTACCTTACTAATATTTAAAGTTCACTTGGTCTATCTCTTTCTATCTAAAGTAGCACTTTCATTTGTTCCATCCTTTTTATCTAAGATCAACACGTATCCATTTATCCCAGGTTTAATGTCTCATAAGCAAATTATGTCTACGGGGCGCCTGGGTGGCTCAGTTGGTTGAGCGTCTACCTTCGGCTCAGGTCATGATCTCAGGGTCCTGGGATCGAGCCCCACATCGGGCTCCCTGCTCGGCGGGAAGCCTGCTTCTCCCTCTCCCACTCCCCCTGCTTGTGTTCCCTCTCTTGCTGTGTCTCTATCTTTCAAATAAATAAATAAAATCTTTAAAAAAAAAAATTATGTCTACATTTTAGATTCTTATTTTCTATAGCAGACTTGAATAATCATAAATCATCCAGCAAACACATTACAACAAGTCCCAACGAGCAAGCACTTAGATCAGGGTTGTGATGTCCCACTTATCAGCTAAAGCAGGTCACACAGCCAAGCCCACAGTCAATGTGGGACAGGTCTACACAAAGGAATGGATACGATAAGTCATGATTCATTGGAACCACTATTCTAATAATCTACCACTAACACACTTAGAAAATGGTTGAGCCAGTTGTCAAACTGTCAGCCATCTGTTTCTGGAGTCCATCCACAAAACTGGTGTCCTAAAGACTGTTAGGAATGGGTTCTTAGTGAATAGCTTTTCCAAACCTCACTTCCCAGGCCCTGCCCCAAGCTCAATGAGTCAGAATCCCTTGCGGGTAAGAGATATAGGAGAGACGAATTTGAGACTAAAATAACTCTGCAGAGGATTCTACTCTGGGGATGTAGAGGGTTTCAAAAACAAGAAAGACACAAGTCTTTACACCCAACTTCATTTACCACAGAGCACATTTTTTTTAAATAGTCTCTACACCCAAGTTGGGGCTTCAGCTCACCACCCCAAGATCAGGAGTCACATGCTCTTCTGAGCCAGCCAGGCACCCCTCACAGAGCACATTCTTAATTGCCATTATTACACAAAGAGGCTGCCTTGAAATTTTTTTACAAATGCTTTTCATGGTTAAGTTAGAGCAGTGGTTCTCACACTTTTGTGTGCATCAGTATTAACTTGAGGGCTTGTTAAAACACAGATGAGTGGGCCCAAACTCCAGTTTCTGATTCAAGGGGTCTAGAGCAGAGTAGGCCAATTTTCATGCTTAACAAGCTCTGCTGTCCGGGAACCACACTTTGAGAACCGCTGAGTTAGAGCAATAGAATGATTTAGTGGTAACATTCCTCCCCCGACTCACATTTATATATTGCACTTCCATGATTATAGCGCATTTCCCACATACCAGGTCTTGGGCTGGTGCAGCAGCGGATAAGACCCTTGGGTAAGATTTCGATCTTGATTGCGCTTGAGCAGATTTACTCTCTAAGTGGATCTACTCTCTAAGGCAGGAAGCCTAAGTGTCATTAGGTTCAGATAAAGGGGAGATCTTCCTTAGGAGGAGATAAAGGAAAGGTTGGAGTAGGAGACCGTCGAGCTTGGCCCTGAAAGAGGTCTAGGATCTGGACACGTGGAAACAGTGCAGAATCGCAAAATTCTTTTCTCCTTGGCAAAGAGAAAAACAAAAACTAAAAACAAACCTTGGCAAACAGCCCGAAAAGGTCTGTGATATTCTTGCTCCAGCATTAACGGTCTGCAACCTGCTGGCATCAGAACGAGGAAGCGGACTTTTGGTGTCAAGGCCTCAGTCTCAAACCCCTGGCCTCGCCCTCCCTTTGGAGCTCCCAGGGCAGGTGCCTCAAAGACCGGAGGGCCTGGCCGAAGCCACGGTGGGCGCTTCAATCCCCAAAAGCCTGAGCAGGACCCGCCCCCCCGCCGCTCCGCCGTGAGGTTCCGAGCGGTGGTGAGGCCGGTGCCGGGCGAGGGGGCGCCGCACGCTGGAGCACCGCTCGGAAGAAGCTCCAGGTTTAGGCCTGGCGCTAGGGCGCAGCGGTGGTAGCGGCACTGCCGCCGAGCAAGAAATCCAGAGCTGTTTTTCCCCGTTCCCTGCGTTGGACTTAAAGGTGGCGCCAGCACTGGGATACGCGCCGTCTGCTCCTCCACCGTCGCGCACCGGAGGGGGTGGGGACTCCTGTGCACGCTCCCAAGTCTGCCGGGAGCACGGCCGGGGAGCTCGCGGACTGCGCTTGCGCGGCCCCGCCCCGTCACTTCGCCCCGCCCTGTTAGCCCCTCTACGGCCGCTAGGGGTAGCGGCGGCGGCTGTGGCCTGGAGCGCGTCCGCTTTGAGGGCGCGGGAGCCCTACGGAGCGCCGACGAGGGCAGGCAGGAGGGTGGGAAAGCCGGCAGGAGCGGAGGGCGGTGCCGAAGGAGGGCGGTGCGTGGCTGACTCATCCCTCTGGAAGATCAAACTGACGGAGACAACCCTAGCCGCCCGCCCGCCCGCGCCGCCCCTCCTCAGCCGGGAGGCGCCCGCCCGCACCGCCCACCCGCCCTCTCCCGGCCCGCAGCCTCACAGAAAGTTTTTCTCGTTGGAGGGACCGGAGCCGCCGCGGGCCTTTCGGAAGGGAAGGGGGACAGAAAAGGAGGCGATCGACGCGCGGGCCCGGGGAGTGCATGGTGCCCGGCGCCTCTGCCGCCCGTCAGGAGGACATTGGGGCGGGGTCCGGCTGAGCCTACCTCCCTCTTCCCCCTGCCTTGCCAGAAATCGCCCTCCCGGACTGCCGCGGGGGTCCCCGCTCCTCAGCCCGCCATGTCCCGGCTGTTGCCGCTGCTGAGGAGCCGGACCGCGCGCAGCCTGAGGCCGGGCCCGGTCGCGGTCGCCGCCGCCGCCGCCGCCGCCGCCGCCGCGCCCCGCCCGCCGTCCTGGTGCTGCTGCGGGCGGGGGCTGCTGGCGCTCGCGGCCCCCGGCGGCTTCCGAGGGCTGGGCACCCACCCCAAGAAGGAGCCCATGGAGGCGCTGAACACGGCGCAGGGCGCGCGCGACTTCATCTACAGCCTGCACTCCACCGAGAGGAGCTGCCTGCTCAAGGAGCTGCACCGCTTCGAGTCCATCGCCATCGCCCAAGGTAAGGGGTCGTGAGGGGCGAGCCTGGGGGCCCGGAGCCCCCACCCCCGTCGGCGCCCGGGAGCCCTCCCGCCCCTCGGCCCGGGACCCCTGCCGCCGGCTCCCCTCGCCCGCCTGGCCTCGCGCCTGGGACGTCCGGCCCGGGGGCGGGGATTGGTGTGTGTGTGCGGGGGGACCTTCCGCGCCTCCTGAGTGTCCCCAGGGCAGGTAGGACAGGCGCGGATCGAGCCAGCAGCCCGGACCGACGCTTGGCTGGTTCCTCCCCAGCCTTAGAAGCCGAGCTTCAGCCCAGACTGTCAACCGATACTGTTTTGATTGTGCTTTGATTTGTTGTGTGCCCCCCCTCCCCAACCCTCCTGTCCCCCTAAGCCCTTGCTGCTTTCTTGTGAACGAGCGGCCACGCAGGTGGCGTGCCTTGCCTGCTTGAAAAGTGCCGCGAACCCGAGATGCAGGAAGAAACTTTCTGGAAAGGTTATCCAACCGAGATGTACGGGTGTCCAAAAGAAGGGTGTTGCTTCCTAAGGCGGAGATGCTCTCAGCCGTGTGTTTGCACACACATGGAGTTGTATTAAATTAAGCAGCCAAAGGAAACATTTTCCTGGGAAATGGAAAGAATGGATCAAACCAGCAGCAGCAGATACATAACTTGCAAGCCCCTGTAGGTTCGGCGCTGCACAAGTTAAACTCCAGTTTTTGTTGTTTCCCCAGAGGTGGAAAGAATGAAGTAATTAAGAAGGTATTTTTCTGGGAATCTGGCTCCACTATGAAAAGCAGACTTCTGCTTTAAAGTAATGTGGAGCGGTGAAAGCAAGGCTATTTTTAAGCTAACATGTTAAAATAGGATATTTTTAAAACCAGTGCAGAATGCTGTAGGTCTGAATTTGAGTGCAGGTGAAAAAGCTAAGAATTCAGAAAATCAAGAGGATGAAAGGAGTAAGTGATTAATTCCACCTTAAAATATTTTTGCGTTTAAATACAGTAGTACCGACAAAATACATAAAACAGACAAGATACATTGCTATTTTATATTACATTCCAGTGTGTTTGGTATTTTTTAAAAAGTTTACCTCCCTCCCCAAAGTTGATAGGTACATAAACATCCCATAGATTCCTAAGTTTAGAGTGCATTGATTGGAACGTGGCATTTGATTCGCCAGAGGCACTTGAAAGTGTTTCTTGGGCCTATGTACAGGAATGAAGGAAGGTCATGTAAGCGTGACTTATCTATACTGCTTCTCCGGAAACTTTTTCTTAGCTTTGCCTTTGCACTGCTTTTTTTTTTCTATGTTCAGGGAATCGTGGACCAATTTATAGTACTGGATATTCCAGATATTGTCTGTGCACAATGCTTTTAAGGAAAAATGTAGCATCATAATCAGTTCAGTTATTAAGTGTGTAATCATGCTGTTATATGAAGCAATAATCATATTTGTAAGGTATGTTTGTACTCACTTTGTGGTTTTAAAATACTCAGTTCTGAAAATGTGCTCCTGGGAAAACAATATAGCCAGTCATATATGCTGTAACATTAATTTTAGAAATGTTTTCTCCATGGACAACACTATTTGAACATACATTAGGCCTTGTCTAAGTAATTTCTTGGAAATTCTTCTGCATTAACATTGTTACAAGTTTGCAGGGCCCTATTAATATAATTTTATGACAGTTCTTGAAAAGCACATCCTGTGATACAACTGGATAAATTTTACCTCATACCTTATTGTTTTAGCACATGGCAGGAGTATTGCAGTAGAGAGGCTGCATTTTCCACTGAAGATAATTTTAAATTTGACATGGTTTTTTTTTTTTAATTTTATTTATTTATTTGACAGAGAGAGACACAGCAAGAGAGGGAACACAAGCAGGGGGAGTGGGAGAGGGAGAAGCAGGCTTCCCGCTGAGCAGGGAGCCCGATGCGGGGCTCGATCCCAGGACCCTGGGATCATGACCTGAGCTGAAGGCATTCGCTTCACTGACTGAACCACCCAGGCGCCCCTTGACATGGTTTTAAATATTTTGGAAAGGACCTATTAACTTCAGTCAGTGGAGATCAGTTAGCATCAATTAAACTTAATAAGTGTGTAAGTTATATGAGAGAGAAGTTAGTAATTTGTCTTCTTTATTCAAGATAAACTGGCGAAAATATAGTAGGAAACAATGTGGTAGTCAAATGCTTATCTCCTATTCATAAGCTAAAGAACTTGAGAGTTTAAATCAACTATTTTTGCCAGTATTGATGACTAAATTATTGCCCGTTGACTCAAAAGATACTTACTGATGCTGCTGCTTTAACTTTTAGTACAGTCTTCGTGTTCCTTGTTGGGTTCAATATCAGTACATACAGTTCCTATGGAGATCACTGAAATCATTTTCCCCCCAATCAGATAAATGAAAAGCTCCAATGTTTTTCTTTTATTGTTGCTTTTTGGATATTTTTA
This sequence comes from Mirounga leonina, assembly GCF_011800145.1. Classification (NCBI taxonomy): domain Eukaryota; kingdom Metazoa; phylum Chordata; class Mammalia; order Carnivora; family Phocidae; genus Mirounga; species Mirounga leonina. The sequence continues at coordinate 66,614,505 of NW_023270415.1, read as the reverse complement.
AATACCCAACTCATGTACTAAATATATGGGTACTAAATGCATTTTCACATTAAGTAAGTTATGTTAAAAGGACTGTTTCGTATTATAGGAAATCTTACGTATTCTTGGAAAGTGTGCTTGTATGAGTGAAAGAAGTGTTTTGGATTTGGTGTGGAAACATCACAGGAAAAAAATCTATGCTTTGATATGCCTGTGAAATCTAGTTGAAATTTGGTACATTTGCCCTTATCTTTCTTATGTGTTTATCAAAGTAGGCATGTGATATGGTCTGTGACAAGGTAAAGCTGTGACAAGATTCTAAATAGATAAGGCAAGCTTTGTGGGATGTCTTATTGTAGTTAAATAGGAGATTGTGATTTTTAAATTACAAAATGATTTCCTTCCCAATTTTAAAAAAGTTGATGTTGTGTTCCCAGTGTACCTACTCAACCTGATCTCTGTTCTTCCACAAACAGTCCATATTTTCCTGATAGTACTTTGTTGGCTCATTTTTTTTTTTAAGTAGAACTGGCAAACTGACATTACAGTTGCCTTTCAATTTTAGCCAAGATTTTAAAAACAAATTTTTCTCCCAATTTTTGCAATTACTATTTCTATTTATAATTTTTTTTTTTTTACTTTTAAAACATGAGTTTGGTTTTTGAAGAATAGGCAATGCTTATTGTATTAGTTGTACATTGCTGTATAACAAATTACCCTAAAACATAGTGGCTTAAAACAAACATGTTTTATTTCAGTTTCTGGGGATTAGGAATCTTGTACAGGCTTAATAGGATGTTTCTGACTCAGGGTATTTCACAGAGTCGTTTGAATCAAGCTTTTAGCTGGGGCTGCATCAGCTGAGATCTAGCCTGGGGCTGGAGGGTTCATTTTCAAGAAGGCTCACTCACATGGTTGTTGGCTGGAAGTCTTGTTTCTTGCCATGTGGGTGTCTCTCCATGGCTGCCTAAGTGTTCTCAACATGGTAGCTGGCTTCCCCCAGAATGAGTGATAGGAGAGAGTGAGAGCCTAAGCTGGAAGCCACATATGTTATAACCCAATCTTAGAAGAGCCGTAGTCCATTTCTTTTGTCCTGGTACATAGCAGGAGGGTACCTTACAGGGTGCAAATACCAGGAGGTAGAAATCATTGGGGGCCATGTTGGAGTCTACCTTCCACACTTACTTAAAAGTATTAAAATTAATGTTTATTGGAGAATTACACAGAAAGATAATAGCTGGCTTTGGGGGAGGCACAATGAAGGATATGATTTGAAAAAGGGAGGTTCTGAGGGAATATTTTGGTTAAATGTGTACTCTAGGTATTTTTAAAATGAGATTTCTTTTACATACAATAGATAAGAAATGTATGGAGGTGAACAGAGTAGTTTTTCTATTAATGTTAGATCTTAATCAGCTTGCATTTTTTTCTGTTTCTCTGTGAAAGTGGTAATTGTGTACATTTTAAATTGCTTTTTTTTTTTGCCATTTATCTACATCTGTATAGATACACCATATAATTCTAAACGTAATCTTGTAATTTTCACCTTTTGTGATTATTTATTTAAGGCAGGATGTTTCATTTTGAAAACTTGCCATATACAACAAGAGGCCTTTGGCAAAATGAAAGGCTGGAAGATTAAAATCTGATATTAAAGTGGATACTGAGAATACTTAAAGACAAGACTTTTCATGGAGTTCTGATTCACTAGGGATCTTGGACTCTCTAACAAGAGTATCCTCATTTTTCTCAGCCCATGGTAATGTGAGAAAGTAGCAACTCAGTTAAGCTATTGGTTTCTGGGATGAATTGGAGAAAATTGTGGCTTTTGCTCAAAGAGAATAAAAAGAGAGCAAGAAAAACATTTCATATTCCAAATTAAGATATGTGAATACAGATATTTCAGGGCCTTGGTTGAAATAGTAAAAGAGGAATAAAGTGTAACTCACACTAGACCCAGCAAGAGAGAGAGGAAGAACCAGGATGAGGATATGAAGTGTGAATCGAGTCAGGAAGAATAAGAGATCTCTAATAAGCTGCGCGCTTTTTTTTTTTTTAAGCTGAGAGCTTCTGTATCATTGGGCCCACATAAGTTAAATGAAGCTTTGCTACAATCAGTTATTTTACCAATATGGAAAGAACCTAATTATAGCAGTATATTCCAACAAACTTAATTCTGAATATTTTAGACTTACTGGCATAGTGGAGTAGTCTTATTACTAGGGATTACTGCCAGCAGAAAATAGCTAACACAAATAGGATTTTTTCCTTCCATTATAAAATGGATATGTACTATTTGACAATCTCTGATCGTCACTCATGTATACCTTGATATTCAAAGTCATGTGTGACTTAAAACAACAACTGTTCTATTACATTTCATGATTTTGTGGATCAGGAATATAGGCAGGGCTTGGCTGGATGATTCTTACTGTTTCATGTGGTACCTGTGGAGGTCACTTCATAAATTTCAGCTGGCAGATGTGCTGGTCACAGGGTCCCAGATGTTTTTACTCACATGTCTGGTACTTTGGTGGAGGTGGCCAGAAGCTGGGTTCATCTGGAATGGTTGACCAGAGTAAATGCACCTGACCCCACTAGCACATTCTTGAGATGACTGTAGTACTTAGATGGGTCAGGACTCACAGAGAAAAAGTTCCAAGAGGGCTACGTAGAAGCTGTAAGATTTTGTATTAGTTTTCTGTTGCTGCTATAACAAGTTACCACAAATTTCGTGGCTTAAAACAACACAGATTTATTGTCTTAGAGTTCTAGAGGTCTGAAGTCCAGAATGAGACTTAAGGGGCCAAAATAAAAGTGTCAGCAAGACTCAGTCCTTCTGGAGGCTCCGGGGGAGAATCTGTTCCTTGTCTCTTCCAGCTTGCAGCAGTCCTTGGTTCCTGGCCACATCATTCTGATTTCCACCTTGGTTGTCACATCATCCTCTCCTTCATTTACCTTTTTGCATCCACCTCACATGATTACATTTAGGGTCCACCTGGATAACCCAGGATAATCTCTTTCAAAATCCTTAATTTAGTGACACCTGCAAAATCTCTTCTGCCATGTAAAATAAGGTATTCACAAGTTAGAGGATTAGGCTATGGGCATATTTGGGGGCCATTCTTTAGCCTCCCACAGACTTGTTATGACCTAGTCTTGGAATTGCCAGAATGTCATTTCTGGTGCATGCTGTTGGTTAAGGAAATCACTAAGACCAGTGTTGATTCAAGGAAGGGAAATTAGGAGCATTCCATGTAGATAACCATACCTAATAATTGTAGTTTATTCCTTTATATCAGTATGTTAAAAAATCATTTCTGTTAATGCATACCATTAACATACTAGGTGTTTAAGACTTTTGAACATTCGTTCTTGTACTGAGTGCTAGTACAGTGATTCCTTTTATTATTTGAGATGTTTAGGACTCCTTTTTCTGTATCAAGATTTCTCAACCTTAGCAATATTGACATTTTGGGCTGGATAATTCTTTGTTGCGGGGGCAGTCCTCCACACAGGATATTTAGCAACATCCCTGTCCTCTATCCACTAAATGCCAATAGTGCCCTCCCACCTATTCACCCTCAGTGTGTAACCAGTCATGTCTCCAGACATTGCCAAATGTTCCTTGGAGGAGACTCTGGGTTGGGGGTAAGGGGAGGAGTATAGCAAAATTGCCCTGGTGGAGAGCCGTTGCTTTATATGAAATGCTATAAGGCTATGTCTTCTTCAGTCCTCTGCCTTATCTCCTTCTCTTCTCTCATCCATTGATACTTGCTATTATCAGTATATTCTCTGTACTTCAATCTTATTGCTTTATTTTCATTTATTTGTCTCTGGATAAAGACAGAGACCTGTCCTCCCTATCAGATTCCTCACTTCTCTATCAAATAAATGAGTGCTGTGATAACTGGTTTCCTTGATTGTGTTGCTTCTTCACTTCTAAGTTCTTGACTAAGTTCTAAATATTACACGCTTAGAAAATCCGGCTTCAGAAAAGTTCAACACTGCTTCAGTTTCATTCACCAGCAATTAATTTGGTGTTGTCCACCTCAGTAGTCACTTAGTGCTTACTTTTTATAGCAATTATGAGAAGCAGATTTTTATGAACAAATCTGTCTATAGGAAAATTGAAATAATAGGTCTGCAATTTATAGGCTCATCCAGAAAGTTAGGTAGAACTAAAGATAATGGATGATCTTGCGTGTTGAGATGACTAATATTGAACCGTTATTAGTGAAGATTGTTTCAGGTTTTTTTTTTTTTTTAAGATTTATTTTATTTATTTATTTATTTATTTATTTATTTATTTATTTATTTATCAGAAAGAGAGAAAGAAAGAGTGAGTGAGTGCACGCACAAGTAGGGGGAGCAGCAGGCAGAGGGAGAAGCAGGCTCCCCACCAAGCAAGGAGCCTGATGTGGGACTCCATCCCAGGACCCCAAGATCATGACCTGAGCCAAAGGCAGACACTTAAATGACTGAGCCACCCAGGCATCTCTGTTTCAGGTTTTCTAAAAATAATGATGAGTTTGCATAACCACACTCTGGTCCGGTTTTCTTTGGCATATCATAGTGTAAAGCTAACTGGAACAAATAGGGGCTAAATCCCTGAGTGCAGATTTTATTAACATCTTGCTCAATTCAGCTGAATTAATTAGTATGTAGATTTATAGGACTGTAGCCTTATCTTTGACTCATAGGTTTATATCTGTTTTAAGTTAATGAAAACAACCACATAAGAACAAAGTAGTTGTATGTTAAAATATAATAACTTAGTTGTCCTAAATCACCTGGTAAATGAGAGACTCTTCTAGGCAAAGGACATTACAAGTAACAAGACGTCATTTCCCTTAAGCTCTACTTTGATGGCTGTTGGTAGTGGCATATTTGAACGTATTGCATTTTTCTCTACCTTAGTAAAAGTATAATGAGCACAATTTAGCTTCTACCAGATGCCAGTATCTTTATATACTATATTTTAATACTTTTCTTTGGGGTTACTTCTATTTGTAGACATACTAGTTATCACACCAAATGCCTCCAGAACACTGTACCATTTCAGTTGGCATGTTTTTTAGACTGTCATAGTGGTAGTGAATGTGTGGGGCTTATAAACCCCTCCTCCCGCTCCCTGGTGCCCTCAGATAATTCTGTTCTCATTCATCCCTTGTGGTTCTTTTAAACTCTTTTCTACTATGAAAGGAGGTCTCCTTCTTGATATCTCTGTTATTGTTTCTAATGTCTACTCTTTGTCACTCTTCCATAGTGTTTTTTATTTTTTTTTCTTTCTCTTTCATTCTCTCTCTCTTTTTTTCATCCCCCTGTGTTTCCCAATGGGGTTTACTCCTGATAGACACTTAAAGGTCATTAGACCACTGTTCTCTTGCTAACCAATTGTATTTATTACATTGTTATTGTTCTTTTGACTCCTCAGATCTTACACTGAAGATCTTGTGAGGATTTTTTGCTAACATCTGGCTGGATATGACTGTTGAAAGAATTATTGTTTTAAGCACAGTTTAAGTTAACTAAACTGAGACATTTACTGTTTTTAAAGTTTCAGGGAAATTTTTTTTTTTTCCAACAGAGAGAGAGAGACAGCGAGAGAGGAAACACAAGCAGGGGGAGTGGGAGAGGGAGAAGCAGGCTTCCTGCAGAGCAGGGAGCCCAATGCGGGGCTCGATCCCAGGACCCCGAGACCATGACCTGAGCCGAAGGCAGACGCTTAATGACTGAGCCACCCAGGCACCCCAGTTTCAGGGAAATTTAAATTAGAATGTGCTCTTACTTGGTTTACATTTTCTGTTTTCTTTCTGAGTTTTAGGGTAGATTATTTAGTACACTGTGTTATTAGAAACATTCATAATTTTAAAAACAGTCTAGTATTTTGTAACACAACTTCTGAATTTCTATTGTATAAGGGTTCTTATATTTTATAGAAGACATCCTATTACTACCACTATTGCTGTTGCTAACGTCACCTTTACTACCATTAATTAGCAATTATGGAGTATTTGCTATGTGCCAGACATACTAAGCTAAGTGAATTTTCAGGTAATTATTTTATTTCTCTCAGAGAGAGAAGGAATTATTATTTTTTTTCTATAGACTAAGAACTGAGGCTCAGAGTTGCTTGCCCAAGATCCTACAACCTGTGTGGCAGAGCAGTTTTTAATTTAGTTTTTTTCTTGCACCTTTCTGGGTACTCAGACTTGGGATTTTTAACACACATTGGGGAAAAAAAGTAGCACCTCAAATGCTCAAAACAGTCTCATGTGCTGGTTAAAATACCTTAGTCTAACTTCTGTATATTTGTACTATATATAACATTAAATAGAAAAGCAAATATGGCATTGTTACTTTATTTTTATTTATTTATTTATTTAAGATTTTATTTATTTATTTGAGAGAGAGAATGAGAGACAGAGAGCACGAGAGGGAAGAGGGAAGAGGGCAGAGGGAGAAGCAGACCCCCTGCTGAGCAGGGAGCCCGATGCGGGACTCGATCCCGGGACTCCGGGATCATGACCTGAGCCGAAGGCAGTCGCTTAACCAACTGAGCCACCCAGGCGCCCGGCATTGTTACTTTAAAAATAAGAGAAGCCAGGGCGCCTGGGTGGCTCAGATGGTTAAGCGTCTGCCTTCGGCTCAGGTCATGATCCCAGGGTCCTGGGATTGAGTCCCACATCGGGCTCCCGGCTCAGCAGGGAGCCTGCTTCTCCCTCTGACCCTCTCCCCTCTCATGCTGTTTCTCTCTTGCTCGCTCTCTAAAAAATAAATAAAATCTTAAAAAATAATAATAATAAAAAATAAAAATAAAAATAAGAGAAGCCAAAGTAAAATCAATATGCAAAAAAAGTTTATAAACCTCTTAAAATGTTTATATGTGAGAATTTTTGAAGAGTCAGAAAACTAGTATTTGGGACTTCTGACATAAATTTCTGTTTTTTAAAAAAAGATTTTATTTATTCGGCAGAATGAGAGAGAGAGAGAAAGAGAGAGAGCATAAGCAGGGGGAGCAGCAGAGGGAGAGGGAAAAGCAGGCTCCCTGCTGAACAGAGAGCCTGAGGTGGAGCTCAATCCCAGGACCCTGGGATCATGACCTGAGCTGAAGGCAGATGCTCAACCAATTGAGCCACCCAGGCGCCCCCCCGCCATAAATTTCTAATTTTAATTTTAATTTTCCTTAAATTTTTTGAGTGAGTTGTTGGATTTTTATTTTAAAATATGTAACACACTATTCATAGGAAAGCTTTCCAGCTTTGAAAATTTATTTATTTAGCAAATATTTGTTACTGTACATACCATATAATAGATGTTGTACTAGGTGTTGGGGGTATATCAGAGAATTAATTTGGCAAAATACTCTCATAAAGTTTACCATTTTGAGAAAGGAAAGATATGAACAATAAAGTAAATAAGCAAGATAATTGTTCATAGTGTGTGCTATTAGGTGAATAAACAGAATGACACTTTCTTTAGATAAGGTGATCTGGGAAGGCCTTTTTGTAGGTGATATTTAAGCTGAAAATAAAGGATTGAAGAAGCCAGTCATTCAGAGAGTTGGAGGAAGAGCATTCTGAGGAGAAGGAAAAGCAAATACCAAGATCCTGAGTTAGGAAGAGACTTGACACAGTGTCAGAATTGACAGAAGGCAAACATGAGTGCAACTTAAAAACAAAGGGGAGCACGGAATGAGATGAGATAGGCAGGTAGGCAGAAAGCAAGATTAGTCAGGGCCTTTCTAGGTAAACTGTATGAAGTCCGTTCCTGGGTTGAAACATGAGAGTGAAGTAATGGAATTTGAAGAGTACTTGGTTGCTTTTAGAGAACAAACTGGAGGGTGCAAATGCATAAGCTAGGAGACCCCTTAGGAGAGTGTTGGCAGTAGGTTAGGCTAGCAATGTTGAGGGCTTAGACTAGGCGGCCATGGAGATGAAGAGAAGGAGATGGATTCCAGATGTATATTTGAGAGTGAACTGATAGGACTGCTGATGAGTTAGAAAGGGACAGGTAATTAAGGGAAAGGAAATAGTAAGGGATGACTCAGGTTTCTGACTATAGTAATTGAGTGAAAGGTGGTGCTATTAACTGCCTGGGAGAAGACTGGGGGGAAAATAGATTAGGGATGTGTGTGTGTGTGTGTGTGTTCACATAAATCTGGAATTCATAGGGGAAATTGAGACTGCATATGTAAGTGTGGGGGTCAACAGTTGTATGTAGATGCTACTTAGTCATGGGGGAGAGTAGGGCACCAAGGTGAGAGTCTAGATCAGGGATGGGAAAACTACGGGCCACAGGCAAATCTAGCTGCCACTTCTGCTTGTAAATGAAGTTTATTGCAGTAGAGCCACACTCATTCATTTACGTATTGTCTATGGCTGCTTCTGTGCTAGAATGGCAGAGTTGAGTAGTTGTGATAGAGACCATAATGGCCCTCGAAGCCTAAAATATTTAGACCGTCTCTTTACAGAAACTGTTTGCTGACCTTTAGATAGAGAAGAGGAAAAAGCCCATGATTGAGACTGTGAAGCTCCAGAGTTTCAAAGTCAAAAGAGTAGGAGCCAGCAAAGAAGACTGTGAGGAGGGGCATCCAGTGAAATAGGAAAAGCAAAGAGTTTTGAAGCCAAGAATGAGGAAATGATCTGCTATGATGTATGTTGCTGAGAGGGCTGGTAAGATAGAATTTGTTTACAAGGAGGTTACTGGTGACCTTGGAAACATCTCTTTGGTGGGGGGACATATTTGAATAGGTTGAATAGAGAATTACTGAAAACACTACTTAGTCTTAATTTCAGTATTAGTCTTTTAGAAATTAAAAAGCAATTTAGCTTCTTTACAGAACAGACGTTGGCAAACTTTTTTTAAAGGGCCAGATTGTAAATATTTTAGGTACTGTAGACCAAAAGGCAAAATTGAGGATATTATATAGTATTTGTGTAAGAGAGAAAACAGATTTCCACAGATATTTTTAATTGGCAAAATTAAAAATGTAATAAAATACTTCAGTACAATTTTTTTTTTTTTAAATACAGGTCTTCTAATGAGGAAGATGGAATTCTTTTTGGAGGATAACATTTAGCTTAATTAGGGTTCAATATTAGTGTTCCTTATTGTCAAAATTAATTGTAGATATTATGTGTTAATGCCAGTCTATAATGGGATTTTATATATTTCATCTTTGAAAATGTCTTTTTACATGGTTAGGTACCTCCAAATATTGGCATCAGTCTGTAAGCTTATGATTTTAAATTGAACATATTGATTGCTTAGAAGACATTTTTTGGAATTCTATTAGATTTTTCTCCTGATATTTGTCTTTTCACATATTACATTGTAGATTAATCCCTTCCAATTTGTGGTAGGTAGAAGTTCCTCAATTGCACAGTTAAATGGATTTTGAAATACAGATCTTGCATTGAGGTTTGAAGAATGCTGCTGGAATTGTGGTTTGAGCTAGGAAAATGAAACTGCTACATATTTGTGTGGAAATGAAGGTCCTGCCTCTTGTTTTAACTTTTAATAGTAAGGGAAGGATATAAAGCAACTTGACATTACTTGTGATTCAAACAACTTTAGTTGTCTTCCAATGACTATTGTTTAATATTTCACATTTAAATGCTGTTTTGGGTTGAATTCCTTAAGAAATATTATCATGGCCACAGCTAATTTCCATAGCCATTCCGTGTTTGATAATAGTAGTTGAGGGCTGTTCTTCAAGCTATTTAAAAATGTAAAATAATTTTTAGCTTAATGACTATATAAAAAACTGGCTGGATTTGACCTGCAGGCCATAGTTTGCTGACCCTTACACTTATTTGTAACTTATTTATTGAAATTAATTATACATTAATTATAGTATGTAGTATAAAAGAAACGAATTGTTTTAATAACATGAAGTGTGTGTGTATTTGTGTGTGTGTGTGTGTGTGTGTTAGTGTTATAGAGGCCAAGGGCAGGCTGCCCCACTTTGGCATGAAGATTATTTTTAAGTTAAAAACAATTAAAACCCAGCAGATTTAGGAAAGGCTCTTTACCTCCCCCACAGCTGCCTAAAAAAATTTAGATAGAGGACCTGCTCCAGGAAGAGAGCTATCACCGTAGAGAACTACATTATGATATAAGCTAGGTATTGTAGACGGAGGAACCTGGCAAGGCCTGTTGGCTTTAAGTCTCCTGTGTCCCATTGTTTCTGAGTGGCCCAGCAAACATTTGTTTACCAAACATTTACTCTTTTTTATCTTTTTGCAAATTGCATTCCTTCCCTTTGAAGTCCCAGACCCCTACCCTTTTTTTCTTAGTTCTGAATGACATGTATATGTCATTTTGCCTGTCTTTGGAATTTCTTTTTTTTTTTTTTAAGTTTTAAAGATTTTATTTATTTATTTGACAGAGAGGGAGAGAGGGAGAGAGAGCACAAGCAGGGGGAGTGGCAGGCAGAGGGAGAGGGAGAAGCAGGCTCCCTGCTGAGCAGGGAGCCCGCCATGGGGCTCCATCCCAGGACCCTGGGATCATGACCTGAGCCAAAGACAGTTGTTTAATCAACTGAACCACCACATCTCTGTGGATTCCCCATACATAATAAAGTTAAATTTTATTTTCTTCTGCTAATATGCCTCGTGTCAATTTGATTCTTAGTCTAGCTAAAAGGATAGAAGGGGGCAGGAAATTTTTGCTTCACTACACTGTATTTTATATATATCTTAATTCTACTAGTCCACTTTCTGTAATGGAAGGAACACCTTGGGCTTATAAGTCACTTATTTTTTTTAGACTTGTTCTCTCATAACTGTAACATAGGTTTAATTATATAATCTCTAAGATCTCTACCAGCTCTGTAGTGCATTTAAAAATAATATATACTAAGTTTCCTCTTCTAAAAAATCCTATGAAATCAGTATAACTCCCTTAAATGCCAGAGAGATGTCTTCCACTTGCTTCATAACTGTGGAACCTAATTATACAACTTTGCAATCATTTATGTTATTTTTGATTGAGTAACTAGTACTAGTTATAAAACCTCCAGGTAAAATTTTAGAGAAATTCATGCCAATTTTCACCATTTTAGTGCTTGACATTTTATTAAAATTTTTTTTATTTAACAATTTGAGGTCCTACTGTGTACTTCCCAGACACTGTTGAGGCACTTGATAGGATTCTTAAAATTATGAAGTTTATGTTTTAGAGAAGATAGGAGATAGTTTAGCTTGAAATTATAATGCATTGTGTTAAGTGCTGTGATAGGGTTTACAGTGCATTGAAGTGCATTGGAGGGATGACTGGGGAGCTGGAAAATGCAGAGGGGATGACATTACCTTACAGAAAATAACATTCAAGTTGAAATCTAGAACTCAGTTAGAGGTAGGTGGATCCAGGGGTGTGTGCACAGGGTGGTGGAGGTAAACTATCATGAATAATGCCATCGTATTTGCAGTTTAGAAAGATCACTCTGCATATAGCACAAAGAAGGGATAGTAGGGGGATTAGACTAGAGGTAGAAGTGAGGCAATTAGTTAGGAGAACTTTGCAGAAAATCAAAGAAAGATAATAGAGACCTGAACTAGGCTAGTGGAAATAAGGTTGGAAAGAGGTAGACATATTCAAGAGAGTTTATTTAGGAGTTAAATAATAAAACATTTAACTGAACAATAGAATAGGTATTTGATGACAGTGTTATGAAATAAAAAGGTGAACCAAAGATGATCCTCAGATTTCTGGTTTGAGCCATTGACAAGATAGTGATAATTCTTTATAATGGAAGGGGCCATGCAGGGTCCCAAGCAGATTTTGGAATGGAGAAGTTGCGTTCATTTTTAGCTTCTTTGGTGTTGGGTATTTGTGAGATAACAATATATAAAGATACCCAATAGTTAACTGGCTGTATGAACTCTGGAGCTCCAGGGTAAGATGCAAATTTGGGAATCCTACCCATATATTTAGCAACTAAGACCAGGGAGATTAAGTAGAGTGGAAAGAGAAGAAGATCAAGGAGAGAACTATGAAAAACACCAAAGTTTATTGGAGGGGAATAGGAAGAAGAACCAGAACTAGGAGTAGGCCAAGAAGGAATGTTCACAAAGATAGGAAAAATATCAAGAATAGTGTATCCCAGAAGAAAAGTGAAGAAGAGAGTATTTCAAGAAAGAGGGAATAATTTGATACTTTAGATAGATCAAGTAAGAGGAAGACTGTGGGGAAAAAGAAAGAGGTCTGTTGGATTTAAAAACATAAAAGAGACTGAGGTTTTTGTCAGAAGCAGTCTTATAAGATCTCTGTGGGGAGAAGCCAGATTTTAGTTGGTTGAAGGAGTATCAATAAGGAAGGATTCAACTCCCTTTTTTTTTTTTTAAAGATTTGTTTATTTGAGAGAAGGAGGGTGGAGGGGAGGCAGAGGGAGAGGGAGAGAGAAACTCAAGCAGACTCCGCGTAGTGCAGAGCCCCGTGGGGGCCGATCCCACAACCCTGAGATCAGACCTGAGCTGAAACCAAGAGTCAGACACTTTGACTGACAGCGCCACCCAGGTGCCCCAGGAAGGATTTAACTCTTAAAGGGAACTTTGGATATGGAGGGCAGGACATGTTGGATAGTAGCTTAAGTTTATCTGAGATTATCTCTTATAGGTCAGAAGTCTGAACTTAAGTTAAATATTTGTTACTAGTATACTCATTTCTTACAGACAGTCCTGTAGAATTCTAGTCCATCAGGGACATTATTCTCATGCTATATAAATTCAAATTTTCAAAAGCCAATTTCAGATGGTACCAAAAAAAATGATTCACGTATATCAAGATAAGATTAAATTAATAAGCAGTTGTGGGCACCTGGGGGGCTCAGTCAGTTAAACATCTGCCTTTGGCTCGGATCATGATCCCAGGATCCTGGGATCGAGTCCCATGTTGGGCTCTCTGCTCAGCTGGGAGTCTGCTTCTCCTTCTTACTCTCCCTCTGTGTTTTCCCTCTCTTTCTCTCTCTCTCTCAAATAAATAAATAAAATCTTTAAAAAAAAATAAAGTTTTTTGAAAACTGTGTTGTATATTATGCCTTTAAACTTTACTAATGGAAACTTTTTTGTAGATTTGTTTAATTTTTATATTATCTGTATTTTCTTAGAACCAGTACCTACAAGATACCAGCTTTTACCATTATAACACGGTTCAATTGTAATATATATTTAAAAAAAAGATTTTATTTATTTATTTGACAGAGAGCGAGCCACTCACGCGCCCCAGTTGTAATATATCTTAATTGAAATTCTGTGTTTTATTATATTTACATAAAGCTTTAACTATTTCATTTTTTCAGAAATTCACATTCTTACAAGTTACAGATTTTTACAAGTTATCAACAATCTTTTGTTTTTTTTCTGCAGTTCCATTAAAATTTTCGTAGAAATAAAAAAGATGATTGAAAACTATTTTTCAGATTAAAATGCCTAAGAGATAGAGGGAACACTTTTTCCTGGGATGTGGAATTTCAGTGCTAAGACTGAGACAATCTTGGGCGAACCGGACAGCTGGTCACCCTACCTGCCCCAAGAGTAATAGTATTTTTGCTCTTCTTACAATTTGAGGCTTTTGACTCGTAAGACAGATTGAAAAAGGATCTAGGTAGAGTTTCATGTTCTTCCCGCACAACTGTTTTTCCCTTCCTCCAGGTCTACACCACAATGAACACTTTATTAGGGCTCTCTCTCATATTTTTTGCATCTGGTGGGATTTCTGGTCAAAGAACCTGCAAGAAAGTGCAGGTTCTTCCAGTTTATGCATACCCTTGTACCTTCACACTGTACCCCCAGCCCTTACTCTGCCTTCACTTGTTCCCTTACTGTTCTAGCTTATTCTTCTTATGGTATCTGGTTGCATCTGTCACAACTAAGCAAGTCCCCTCTGTCCTTGCAGGTGCCTTCCTCTTGTTGTTTGCTCTGTGACTTGAGTTCTCTGATAGGTTCAGAATAAGTCATGCATTTGAATTTAGTGTGACTTTGTTTCATCCTAATGGAGAGAGCAAAAGCTCTTTGCGGCTTTCTACATCCCACAGTGGAAACTAGAGCCCTGCTTTACAAAGCTTAATGTACATATAAAATCATCTGAACTCCTATTGAAATGCAGATTCTGTTTCAGTAGGTTTGAAGTGGGACCTAAAATTCTTCATTTCTAACAAGTTTGCAGTGATTTCAATGCTACAGGTCCATTGAGTGCAAGGTTATAGAAGGTGTTTTTGTTTTTGTTTTTAAGGTTGGAAAGAGTTGAGGTCATGTGGATGTTTGAATTATGAAAGAAAACAGGTAAACATGTAAGAGTGATAATGTAAGATGTGGCACATTTTGTGAGCTGGCAGAATTTTGTATTTGTTTGTGACTAAGATCTATGTTTTGAAAAACATTATCCTAGCTTTTTTCTGCTTAAAAGGGGCTTCTTAAAAATTAGCAAAAATGTAAATCATTAACACTGATTTTACAGTTCTACAATGATCACTTTTTGGTTATAAATGCTGTAATAGATGTATTCTTTTTTGTTCATCTATTTCATTTTCCACGAATACCTTGAATATACTGTCCATTGGTTAGTCTCATTTCTTTAGTGTACCATGCCCCTACTGTTATTTTTTTCTGTTGCTTTTCTTCATTCTGTTCTTCCTGTGTTTTCCCTGCTTAATTTGTATTGCTTCTGAAATTTTGAAACATGGGGTGCCTGGGTGGCTCAGTCAGTTGAGCATCCGACTCTTGATTTCGCTCAGGTCATGATCTCAGGGTCATGAGATCAAGCCCCACGCTGGACTCCGTGCACAGTGGGAATCCACTTCTCTCCCTCTCCCTCTGCCCCTCCCCTGCTCATGCACTCTCTCTCTCAAAGAAATAAATCTTTAAAAAATAAAATAAAAATTTGAAACAATCTCAGATTTATCTCTTTCCATATATTTATATAACAAATCTCAGAGTTTCAAGTATAGTACAGTAAGCTTTTTTTTTTCTTTCTCCTGAGTCATTTGAGAATAAGTTGCTGACATGATGCCATATCATCTCTCTCATAGGTTGAGTTCTGTGGGAAGCAGTCTCTGAAACAAAGATTAGCATGCGGGAAGTTTATTGGGGAATGCTATTGAAATCCTCATCTTTGAAAGGGAAGGGAAGGAAGTAGGTTTGGGCAGAGGTACAAGTAAAGTGATGCAGTCTCAGTGGAAGCTTCAGTTTACCTTGTGGAGAGTTCTACAGATGGGATGACCCTTCAGTTTTGTTCTGAGCTGGGTGAGAGGTCTGGGCCTCTACCTCTGTAAAAATGAGCTATTTATTGGATGTGGACAAGGTACAGAGCCTTGGATGAAGCAACATTCTTTGGCTGAGGCAGTCTCCTCTGATGACTGACCACTGAGAGCTGTCTCTTGGCAGGAATTCCAGCACTTAAGGACTGACTATGCATTGCAATGTCCACTACAGCTGGAATACTTTGGCTTGTGTTTCCTACAAATGAGAACATTGCCTTATATAGCCACAGTGTAATATGTACTACCATTTAAATATTCTGAAGTAATTCACTTTCATCAGTTCTCCCATTCATGTTCCTTTACAACAAAAAGATCCAGTCCAAAGTCACATGTTGCATTTAGTTGTTACATCTTTAATTTCCTTCCACCTGGAACAGTTCCTCAGTCTTGACCTGATCTTCATGACCTTAGCACTTTTGAGATTACAGACCAGTTAATTTGTAGCATGTACTTCAATTTAATTTTGTCTCTTTCCTCATGAATAGATTCCAGTTTTGCATCTTTGGGAGGAATATCATAGAAGTGGTGTTATGTTCTTTTTCATCCTATCAGTTGCCCATGATTTTAATTTTCCCTGGTCATGTTAACCATTTCCAGGGTAACCATTTTCTCTGAACATTTGACAAAAGTGGTATCTGTCTGATAAATATTTTGTGGAGAGGTACTTTGAGTCTATGAAATATTCCATTCCTCATCAACTCAGTTATTAATTTATATCAATATATACTCATGGATTCTTTTTCTGTTTAATGGTTTATAATTTATTACTATCATTTTTGATCCTCTAATTGTTCCATACTTCACCAATGGGAACGCCCTCAAGCTGACTTCTTTGTCTTTTTGACATATCCCCATTACTCTTCTTTTTTTTTTTTTTTTTTGAACATTTCCTTTTTCCTTATTTTCTGCACCATAAGATGTTCCAGATTCCTCTTGGACTTTTTCTGCCCTAGCTCTGGAATCAGCCATTGTTACGGAGCCCTTGTTTCTTTAGTGTAGAATGGTATTTAGAAACCAAGATCTGGGCATTAGATGTGCTCATAGTTATTGGGGTGTTGCTATTTCCACCCCTATCATGGACAGAGCTAGTGAATATATGAATATATGTATTTATATATGTAATAAATATCATTTATATTTCTATTTCTCTGTCTATATTATAAAATGAGAGTTGATAGCAGTTTCTTCAATTCTGATCCAGCACCACAGCGTACATTCTAGTTTTCCCGTATTTCTAACTCTATTCTATGATGAAAAAATACCTGACTCCCATTACCTTTATTTATTTATTTATTTTATTTATTATTTATTTATTTATTTTATTTATTTATTTATTTTTTTAAGATTTTATTTATTTATTTGACAGAGAGAGAGATAGCGAGAGCAGGAACACAAGCAGCGGGATGGGGAGAGGGAGAAGCAGGCCTCCCCACAAGGAGGGAGCCCGATGTGGGACTCGATCCCAGGACCCTGGGATCATGACCTGAGCCGAAGGCAGACGCTTAATGACTGAGCCACCCAGGCGCCCTATTTATTTTTATTTTATTATGTTATGTTACTCACCATACATTACATCATTAGTTTTTTTTTAATTTTTTATTGTTATGTTAATCACATCATTAGTTTT
Organism: Mirounga leonina; assembly: GCF_011800145.1. Classification (NCBI taxonomy): domain Eukaryota; kingdom Metazoa; phylum Chordata; class Mammalia; order Carnivora; family Phocidae; genus Mirounga; species Mirounga leonina. The sequence goes on along the minus strand of NW_023270415.1, from coordinate 66,597,634 downwards.
TGATGTAGTGTTCCATGATTCATTGTTTGCATATAACACCCAGTGCTCAATTCAGTACATGCCCTCTTTAATACCCATCACCAGGCTAACCCATCCCCCCACCCCCCTCCCCTCTAGAACCCTCAGTTTGTTTCTCAGAGTCCATAGTCTCTCATGGTTTGTCTCCCATTACCTTTAATATATTTATTATTTAGATCACTCTTTCTATATGTCACCAATATTCCATCACCACCACTGCCAACATACTCCTATATAGATGCCCTTATCACCCTAGCTCTGGCACTGACACCCTGAGCCACATCCCCTCTCTTTTACCATGGGGAAGCCTTTCTTACCCTATTTGGGTTCTGACAGGTTGTGCCAGACTGACCCCCCGTGTGAACGCTTCCTCCCTCCCCCTTGAGCTCTGAGACCCTGTTCTGCCTCCCACACAAATGCCTACCTCACTGATTCCCATCTTATGGCTTTTAGACTGAATTGTATGGGAAGGAAAAGGGAAACCTACTTCCCCTCACTTATTTAAATCCTTGCCGTGCTTTAAGGCCAGACTCAAAACCTCTTCCTGGAGGCTGTCTCCCACTTCTTAAGGCTATAATTTTTCCCTTTTGTAAACTTATATGTATTTTTTTCTTCCTCTAATCATCTCATATATGTTTGTATATCCTTGAGATTAGGGACTATTTTCTGCAAGGTTTGTTTTTTGTTTTTGTTTTTGTTTTTTAGTAACCTTTAAGAACTTTTTTTTTACAGCAATGAATGCACATTTTAAAAAGTTTTGCCAGCTGATTTATGATACAAGTATTTTACTTTTATTTTTTATTTTTTTATTTTATTTTATTTTTTAAAGATTCTATTTATTTATTTGACAGAGAGATAGACAGAAGAGCACAAGCAGAGGGAACGGCAGAGGGAGAGGGAGAAGCAGGCTCTGCACTGAGCAGGGAACCCGATGCGGGACTCGACCCCAAGACCCTGAGATCATGACCTAAGCCGAAGGCAGACGCTCAACCATCTGAGCCACCCAGGCGCCCCCTTTTAAACATAAGATTCGATCACTGAACCTTGCTTCATTATATGTTAGGTATTCTTTCACTGATAGTCAAATGATAGTAAATTAAGTGATTTAAGTGGAAAACATTTAACTTCTAAGGAAGAGAATCTTGTTCTCTTTTATTTACCATTAATTTACATATGTAGAAAAAATATATATGAAATTCTAATACCCTATTTTTTCCCTGGATTTATGCCCATTTCATTAAATAATCCATTTTTTTATTATTATAGGCATTCTTTGCTTTGCATGGTTCCCAAATGCACCAATTTCAGTGACTATGTTTTAGTTACATAACAGCAGTTCCCAACAACACAGTTCAAATTTTATTTCCTACAGTATATTAACTGTGAGTAATTCTACAAAGTACAAACTTTGCCTTCTACAAATCACTGTGTAACAACAGATGTACATCATTATCATGGCCAATCATATCACTCTTTCAGTCTCTCAGTGATTGGTCACTACTTAATCTGTTGGTCAGTTCACACAGAGATAGCAAAATGTGTGGTTTGCATTGCCTTCTTGTCTCATAGTGATAAACCCATGAGATGTTTTAAAAAAATGGGTAATCAAAAGAGAATTGACCAAAAAAGATGAAAGTACAGCAAAGAAATGAAAATTGATCATACATTAGTTTTACTATTTTAAATTTCCCTTTATGTTCATAACTGTTGGCAAGAGAATTTTTATTGTTTTGAAAAAAATTTTAAAGGTCATAGAACAATTGTAATTTTCCCCATTGGTATTAAGGCTTTATGGTTTCATCTTGCATTGTCATTTTTATGACCCCACACTACTGTGCCAAGTAAGGACTGCCTATGTTCTAGAATGCTTCACTTCAAAATTTCATATACATTTTTAATTTATACATATTTTATTTACTTTATCACTTGAATACATTTTGATTTTACAATACTTTTAGCATGCAGATATCCCAAACCTGAGATTGCCATTGTGAAGCAAGCGAAGAAGGTATCATCAGCAGAGACCCCTGATAGTTTTGGTATAGTACAATCTTAACAGTATTGATTGATTGTCAGATGTTATTGCAAATAGCAAAGCATCTATTTGACAGAACTTCTTGCCTGTTTGAAATAGAATGTTTTGGTTGTAATGATAACCTTTGTTTTTTGCACCAGTGTTTTAGACTGTCTACAGAGTATTTTTGTTATCTAATCCTAGTCTTTGTGGATGGAATAATAATTGCATGTTTAATTAACTGAAGGATTAAATTTATAACCTTAACAAGACATAAAACCACTTATATTTAGTTATATTTAAATAACATATTTTTAAAATTATTGAAATGGGGCACCTGGGTGGTTCAGTCAGTTAAACATCGGACTCTTGATTTCAGCTCAGGTCATGATCTCAGGGTCGTGAGATTGAGCCCTGTGCCGGACTCCGTGCTGGTTGTGGAGCCTTCTTAAGATTCTCTCTCTCTCTCACCCTCTGCTCCTCCCCCCTCGCCCCCACGTGCTCAGTCTCTCTCTCTCAAAAAAAAAAAAATTGTTGAAATAACTGAGGAAGTGAGACATAAGAAGCAACAAAAATTATGAATTTCTTTAGGATGCATGAGTAGGAAAAAAGGACCACACACAGGAAAAATCTTCAGAATATTGTAAGGAGAAACTGTATTTAAGTAACTGAACTTCAGGGAAATACATTTTTAAAGTATATTCTTGAATATTTTGAAAGTCTTATTTTAAAGTCATTCATGAATTTTTTTTAGATTCCATTTCCATACAGCTTGATATCTAACTTGTGTTGCATGAACTGGTTGGAGGAATTATGTTGTGTGCATGTCCATGTGTGTGTATGAGAGAGAGAGAAAGATAAGGGAAGGGAAGGAGAAATAAAAACTATATCTCTGTCCCTATTTTATTTTGATTGCTATTTAATATAGATATATTGCCTAAGAAGTATAACACATGTATGAAAAAGTATCAAAAATATTTTATGGAATAATTGAAATTTTGTAAGAATAAAGGTTAAATGCAACTCAGTTTTCTTAGGATGTATATACACTGTCAAGAGTGAAGACCAGTCTGTAAGAGGTTAAGAGAAATGTAGAGGCACAGTGTGTGTACATACATACACATATTAACAGATTAGTACATTTTCTGTAAAAAATCCCACAGTATATTCTATTTGACCAGTTCTGATGTAATTTTAAAATTAAAAAGTTTTCATCTCTGTGTATATGTAGAAGTTAAATGTTTAAATGCTAATGTCTTTTTATTGTTGTTGTTTTTTGTTAGAGAGAGCTTGAGAGAGTGTGGGGGTGGGAGGGGCAGAGGGAAAAGGAGAGAGAGAATCTTAAGCAGGCTCCACGCCTAGCGTGGAGTCCGATGAAGTGCTCAATCTCACGACCCTGAGATCATGACCTGAGCTGAAATCAAGAGTCAGATGCTTAACTAACTGAGCCTCTTAGGCACCCCAATGCAAATGTCTTTTTAAGAATAATTTTGAAGTATTCTGAAGAGTGTTTACTTAGCCTTTATTTTTAGGACAGTGTAGGGAAAAAGGAATGATAATGATTCTATAGATGATGACAGATATCAGTAGGAGGTAAGGTGTTGCTGAACAGTAACTAAATTAATAGGAGTCAGTGATCACCTTTTGAGACTCAGTCTTTAGTTGTATCCCTCCTCACTGTAGGGTGCTTTTTTGTGAATATTTAGTTGATAGCTCTGTATTTTTTTTAAACCCTACTTGTTATGCAATAAGGAAGAAATACAGAATAAAAATCTTAGATCTAGAAAGGATCACAGGACCTAAACTCATTTTATGTAACATGGAATAGATCTAGAGGTTTGTGACATGTTCAAGATATGGCAACTGGTTACCTATACCTCAGAGTGACGATTAGTGTCGAGTCCTTTGGATTTTTAGTTCAGTGTTCTTTTTGCTGTGATAAATTTCTTCATGGTTAAAAGAGAAGATTAGTGCTAGACTATAGGATATTAAGTTTTTCTGAAACCATCAGAAACCATGTAATTTCCCATTCAAAATATGTTTTATTTGGTAACCATAGTCAGTTGATTTACTCCTCTTTCTTTTAACTGTGATGGATTTTTGAAAAATGATTTATCTGAAAGGAAACTATTTCTTAGGATGGAAAAAAAATTTGAAAAGGATATTAATATTTTAGTTAATTGCAGTTTTACTTCAATTTCAAATATTAATGTATGACCAATGTTTTGATAATGTTTATGTATTAACATATAATTGATTCTTGGTTTTCTGTGGTTTTCTATTGTCATTTTATTCATTGAACAAGGATTAGAACAAGAGAATGAGAACCTGGGTTCTAGATCCAGCTGTGTAGCCTCGAGTAAGTCATTTAACATCTCTGGCCCTAAGTGGCTGCATCTTCAAAGTGGAGAATTAAGTCAGTATTTCTCAGTGGGTATACTACTGGCATTTGGGCTGGATAAATCTTTATTATGAAGGACTCTCTTGCGCATTACAGGGTGTTTAGCACCCCTAATGCCAGTAGCATTTCCCAGTCACTATCACATCCAAAAGCAACCCTGCATTTCTGAGCAAGGGTTGAGGTATACTCCATGTTGAAAACTACTGGCAGATGGTTTCTAGGGATCCTTTCAGCTCTAACATTCTGTGAAAGAATTCTTATTTGAGGAATGACTGGAAAGGAAAAAGGTAATGCATTGACTGAAAAATCTCTGCTTCTTCCTAGTATTAAGCAATTTTATTTAAAAATGAATGTCGTCTGGAGATCTGTGTAACTATACCCGCAGATATATGTACCATTTATTGTGTTCCAAGATGAATTATTATATTTTTCAAGCTCTCCTTAAGCTTTCCATCTATAATATAATGTATATGTATAATATACCTAGTTATATGATTTTTCTAGAGTTTCTTAAAGTTATATAGTATTGTCTCTATGTAATGAGTAAAAGTAAGAGGATCTGATTATTTTTAAAAAGTTGTACTGTTGGGGCACCTGGGTGGCTCAGTTGGTTAAGTGTCTGCCTTTGGTTCAGGTCATGATCTCAGGGTCCTGGGATGAAGCCCCATCTCAAGCTCCCTGCTTAGCAGAGAGCCTGCTTCTCCCTCTCCCTTTGCTACTCCCCCTACTTGTATTCATGCCCTCTCTATCTCTGTCAAATAAATAAAATCGTTTTAAAAAGTCTGTACTGTTGGGTGCCTGGGTGGCTCAGTTGTTAAGTGTCTTCCTTCCGCTCAGGTCTTGATCCCAGGGTCCAGGGATCAGCCCCTCATCGGGCTCCCTGCTCAGCGGGAAGCCTGCTTCTCCCTCTCCCACTCCCCCTACTTGTGTTCCCTCTCTTGCTGTGTCTCTCTCTATCAAATAAATAAATAAAATCTTTTTTAAAAAATTTATATTGTTGTTTTTATCTTAGCTTTTTAAAAAAGGAATGTCATTATGTATAGTAATTATTTCCTTTTTCTGTCTTCCTTTGGCATGAAGGAAAGGAAGGAATATAGTTTCTGTGTTAAATAGTATATATTATTTTCAAGTACACATTTAGACATGTAAAAGCAACCACAGATCAATAGTATGTTTGATTATCTTTAAAAAACTATGAAGTGGAAGAGGCAAGATGGTGGAAGAGTAGAAGACCTTGTTTCATCTGGTCCCTTGAATTTAGCTAGAAAACTATTAAATCACTCTGAACACCCATGAATTCAACCTGAGATGTAAGAAAAGAATTTCAGGAACTCTACAAGTAGAAAAGTGAGCACTTTTTGCAAGGTAGGAGGTGCAGAGAAGTGAATCTGCGGGGAGATATGGGACGATTAACAGCAGGGGAGGGAACTTCCCTGGGGAGGGGCCAAGCGTATGTGTGAGTGCAGGAAAGGGCAACAGCTCTCAGTGCAGGGGGCGAGGGAGGGATGGCTCTGTAAAGAACACTAACCAGCGACCCTCTGCCTTCCCCCAGGAGGGACTGACCGGGTACATACATGATCAGGTGACCGTTCTTTGTGCAGGACCCTGCAAAGTGCAGAAATGCAGCAACTGACTTCCCCTTGGAGGATTGTTGTAGGTGCACACCATGAAGACCACTTATCCCTGAGGGTTTGCTGAGGAGAGGGGACCATGATCTTTTCACTCTGGGGCTGGAGATGGGGTGCAGCCATTTTTATTTTGATCCTCTAAAGAGGCACGGAAAGCCTTCAGGGAACTAAAGCCACACAGCAACCAAAAATAACTTACACCAAGCCCGGCCCCCAGGGGGCGTGCAACTCTGCCCAGGCAAAAACACCTGAGAGTCAGCGCAGCAGGCCCCTCCCCCAGAAGACCAACTGGAAGAACAGGTGAATAGCAAGTTTAAGGATCACACAGAACTGTAAAACTCCAGTGCTAGGGGAAAATAGTATATAGAATTTGAGGGTTTTTTCTCATGATTTGTATATCTTTCACTTTAAAATTTTCCATTTATTTATTTTCTTTTTTCCCTTTTCAACTAGTTTCTTATTTTATCAGCTCTTTGTTTTTAAGTCTTTTTTTTAACTTTCATTTTTTTTACATTTACATTTTATAGATATAGTCTTCATTTTTGGCTTCCTTTCACTCCATTCAATTTTAATTTTGTATATATGTAAGTTTTGCTTTCTTTACAATTTTGGGATTTAGTCTCTTCTAACACACAGACCAAAATACCCTCAGAACCAAGTGGATCACCCTACTTTGTCCACCCTGTGAGATTATATTCTCTCTTCCCCCTCCCCATGCTCCCCCCCTTTTTTTGTTTTTGTTTTTTTCTTTTTCTTTTTTGGTTTCTGACCTCTTTGGATTTTTCTAGTATGTATTTCACTTGGGTTGTGGGTTTTTTTTTTTTTTAAGATTTTATTTATTTATTTGACAGAGAGAGACACTGCAAGAGAAGGAACACAAGCAGGGGGAGTGGGAGAGGGAGAAGCAGGCTTCCTGCCAAGCAGGGAGCCTGATGCGGGGCTTGAACCCAGGACCCTGGGACCAGGACCTGAGCCGAAGGCAGATGCTTAATGACTGAGCCACCCAGGCGCCCCCGTGGTTGGTATTTTTGCTAATACTCACTTGTTCATCCATTCTTCTCTGGGTAAAATGACTAGAAGGAGGAATTCACAACAAAAGAAAGAACCAGAGGTAATACTCTCTGCCACAGATCTAAGTGACGTGGATATAAGTAAAATGTCGGAGATGGAATTCAGGGTAACAATTATAAAGTTACTAGCTGGGGCTTGAAAACATAAAAGACACTGGAGAATCTTTTAGTGCATAAATGAGATCTAATCAGGCCAAATTAAAAATGCTGTGAGATGCAGTTTAAATTAGATGCTCTAACAGGTAGGGTAAATGAGGCAGAAGAGAGAGTAAGTGACATAGAAAACTAGTTGATGGAAAGGAAGGAAGCTGGGGAAAAGAGAAAAACAACTAATGGACTATGAGGGGAGGCTTCAAGAAATCAGCAATGCCATAACACATAAAATATCAGAATTTTTGGGGTGCCTGAGGGAGAAGAAAGGGCCAGAAGGTATATTTGAGTAAATCATAGCTGAGAATGTCCCTAATCTGGAGAAGGAAACAGGCATTCATGTCCAAGAGGTAGAGAGGACCCCTCCTAAAATCAATAAAAATAGATCAACACCCTGACACATGATAGTGAAGCTTGCAAATTTCAGAGATAAAGAGAAAATCCTGAAAGCAGTTCAGGACAAGAGGTTCTTAACCTACAGGGGTAGAAACATTAGACTGGCATCAGACCTATCCACAGAGATCTGGCAGGCCAGAAAGGTCTGGCATGATACATTCAGGGTACTAAAAGAAAAACATGCAACCAAGAAAACTTTATCCAGCAAGGCTGTCATTCAGAATGAAAGGAGCAGTAAAGAGCTTCCAGAACATATAGAAATTGAAAGAATATGTGACCACCAAGCCAGCCCTGCAAGAACTATTAAGGGGGATCATGTAAGTGAAGACAGAGCCAAAGAGTAACATAGACCAGAAAGAAACAGAGACAGTCTACAGAAACAGGGACTTTACAGGTAATACAATGAGACTAAATTCATATCTTTCAATAGTTACTCTGAATGTAAGTGGGCTAAATGCTCCAGTCAAAAGACACAGAGTATCAGATTGGATAAAAATGGAAGACCCATCCATATGCTGTCTACAGGAGACTCATTTTAGACCTAAAGACACTTCCAGATTGAAAGTGAGGAGGTGGAGAACCATTTATTATGCTAATGGACCTCAAAAGAAAGTTGGGGTAGCAATCCTCATATTAGACAAAATAGATTTTAAACCAAAGACTGTAGTAAGAGATGAAGAGGAGCACTATATCATACTTAAAGGGTCTACTCAATAAGAAGATCTAACAACTATAAATACTTATGCTCCTAATTTGGGAGCAGCCAATTATATCAACCAATTAATAGCCAAATTAAAGAAACACATTCATAATAATACAATAATAGTAGGGGACTTCAACACCCCACTCATAGCAATGGACAGATCATCTAAGCAGATCAACAAGGAAACAAGAGCTTTGAATGACACACTAGACCAGTTGGACTTCACAGGTATGTACAGAGCATTCCATCCTAAAGCAACAGAATATACATTCTTCTCGAGTGCACATGGAACTTTCTCCAGAATAAATCACATACTGGGTCACAAATCAGGTCTCAACCAGGACCAAAAGATTGGGATTATTCCCTGCATATTTTCAGACCACAGTGCTTTGAAACTTGAACTCAGTCACAGGAGGAAATTTGGAAGGAACTCAAACTCTTGGAGGTTAAAGAGCATCCTACTAAAGAATGAATAGGTCAACCAGGAAATAAAGAATTTTTTAAAAATCATGGAAACTAGTGAAAATGAAAACACAACTGTTCAAGACCTTTGGGATACAGCAAAGGTGGTCCTAAGAGGGAAATACATTGCAATACAAGCCTCTCTCAAAAAATTACAAAAATATCAAATACACAAGGTAACCTTACACCTAGGACCTGGAGCTGGAGACAGAACAGAAAATTAAACCTAAACCAAGCAGGAGAAGTGAAATAATGAAGATCAGAGCAGAAATCAATGAAATAGAAACCAGAAGAACGGTAGAACAGATCAACGAAACTAGAAGCTGGTTTTTTGAAAGAATTAATATGATTGATAAACCCCTAGCTAGACTTATCAAAAAGAAAAAAGAAAGGACCCAAATTAATAAAATCATGAATGAAAGAGGAGAGATCATGACCAACACCAAGGAAATACAGACAATTTTAAGAACATATTATGAGCAACTATATATAGCCAACAAACTAGGCAGTCTGGAAGAAATGGATGCATTCCTGGAAATTAACAAACTACCAAAACTGAAACAGGAAGAAATAGAAAATCTGAACAGACCCATAACCAGTAAGGAAATTGAAGCAGTAATAAAAAACCTCCCCCAAAACAAGAGTTCAGGGCCAGATGGCTTCCCAGGGGAATTCTACCAAACATTTAAAGAAGAAATAATAGCTATTCTACTGAAGCTGTTTCAGAAAACAGAAATAGAAGGAAAACTTCCAAACTTGTTCAATGAGGTCAGATACCTTGATCCCAAAACCAGACAAAGACCCCACCAAAAAGGAGAACTACAGACCAATATCTTTGATGAACATGGATGCCAAAATACTCACCAAGATACTAGCCAATAGGACCCAACAATACATTAAAAGGATTATTCACCATGACCAAGTGCGATTTATTCCTGGGCTGCAAGGTTGGTTCAACATCTGCAAATCAATCAACGTGATACATCACATTAAGAAAAGAAAGGACAAGAACTATACGATCCTCTCAATAGATGCAGAAAAAGCATTTGACAAACTACAGCATCCTTTCTTGATTAAAACTCTCCGTAGTGTAGGGATAGAGGGAACATACCTCAATATCATAAAAGCCATCTACGAAAAGCCCACAGTGAATATCTTTCTCAATGGGGAAAAACTGAGAGCTTTTCCTCTAAGGTTAGGAACATGAAAGGGATGCCCACTCTCAGCACTCTTGTTCAACATACTACTAGAAGTCCTAGCCTCAGCAATCAGACAACAAAAAGAAATAAAAGGCATTCAAATTGGCAAAGAAGTCAAAGTCTCACTTCACAGATGACATGATACTTCATGTGGAAAACCAAAAGACTCCACCCCAAAATTGCTAGAACTCATACAGCAATTCAGCAACGTGGCAGGATATATAAAATCAATGCACAGAAATCAGTTGCACTTCTATATACTAATAATGAGACAGAAGAAAGAGAAATTAAGGAATCGATCCCATTTATAATTGCACCAAAACCCTTAAGATACCTGGGAGAAAAGCTAACCAAAGAGGTAAAGGACCTGTACCCTTAAAAACTAAGAACACATATGAAAGAAATTGAGGAAGACACAAAGAAATGGAAAAATATTCCATGCTCATGGATTGGAAGGATAAATATTGTTAAAATGTCAATGCTACCCAGAGCAATCTACACATTCAGTGCAAACCCTATCAAACTTTTGATCAACTTTTTTCACAAAGCAGAAACAATCCTAAAGTTTGTATGGAACCAGAAAAGCCCCCAAATAGCCAGAGGAATGTTGAAAAAGAAAACTAAAGCTGGTGGCATCACAATGCCAGACTTCAAACTATATTACAAAACTGTAATCGTCAAGAGAGTATGGTACTGGCACAAAAACAGACACACAGATCAATCAAACAGAATAGAGAACCCAGAAATGCACCATTAACTCTATGGTCAACTTATCTTTGACAGAGCAGGAAAGAATATCCAATCGAAAAAGACAATCTCTTCAATAAATGGTGCTGGGAAAATTGGACAGCCGCATGTAGAGGAATGTAACTGGACCATTTTCTTACACCATACACTAAAATAAATTCAAAATGAATGAAAGACCTTAATGTGAGACAGGAATCCATCAAAATCCCAGAGGAGAACACAGACAGCAACCTCTTTGACCTCAGCTGCAGCAGCTTCTTGCTAGACACGTCTCCAAGGCGAGGGAAACAAAAGCAAAAATGAACTATTGGGACTTCACCAAGATAAAAAGCTTCTGCACAGCAAAGGAAACAGTCAACAAAACCAAAAGGTAACCTATGGAATGGGAGAAGATTTTTGCAAATGACATATCAGACAAAGGGCTAGTGCCCACGATCTATAAAGAACTTATCAAACTCAATACCCAGAAAACAAAGAATCCAGTCAAGAAATAGGCAGAAGCATGAACAGACATTTGTCCAAATAAGACATACAAATAGCCAACAGACAAATGAAAAAATGCTCCACATCCCTAGGCATCAGGGAAATACAAAGCAAAACCGCAATGAGATACCTCCTTACACCAGTTAAAATGGCAAAAATTAACAAGACAGGAAACACCAAATCTTGGCAAGGATGCAGAGAAAGGGGAACCCTCTTACACTGTTGGTGGGAATGCAAGCTGGTACAGCCACTCTGGAAAACAGTATGGAGGTTCCTCAAGAAGCTAAAAATAGAGCTACCCTACCACCCAGCAATTGCACTACTCAGTATTTACCCCAAAGATACATGCACCCCAATGTTCATAGCAACAATGTCCACAATAGCCAAACTGTGGAGAGCTGAGTTGTCCATTGACAGTTGAATGGATTGAGAAGATGTGGTTTATATATACAATGGAATATTACCCAGCCATCAGAAAGGATAAATACTTACTATTTACATTGATGTGGATGGAACTGGAGGGTATTATGCTGAGTGAAATAAGTCAAATGGAGAAAGGCAATTATATGGTTTCAGTCATATGTGGAATATAAGAAACAGTGCAGAGGATCATAGTGTAAGGGAGGGAAAACTGAATGGGAAGTCACCAGAGAGGGAGATAAACCATGAGAGACTTTTAACTATAGACAGCAACAAACTTAGGGTTGCTGAAAGGGAGGTGGGGGGAATGGGGTAATTGGGTGATGGGCATTAAGGAGGGCATGTGATGTGCTGAGCCCTGGGTGTTATACACAAATAACAAATAGAACACTACATCTGAAACTAATGATGTACTATACATTGGCTAATTCAATTTATTTTTTTATTTTATTTTTTTTAAGATTTTATTTATTTATTTGAGAGAGAGAGAATGAGAGGGAGAGCACGAGATGGGGGAGGGTCGGAGGGAGAAGCAGACTCCCTGCTGAGCAGGGAGCCTGATGTGGGACTCAATCCTGGAGTCCCAGGATCATGACCTGAGCCGAAGGCAGTCACTTAACCAACTGAGCCACCCAGGTGTCCTGGCTAATTCAATTTAAATAAAAAATGAAAAATTAAAGAAAAACCTCTATGAAATGACAGATAAAAGAGAAGTAAATAATTGTACAGCCAGAGTTAAACAATTAACAAGTTACTACATTAATTAGGTAATAAATGTGATGATTAATTGGGTACTGTTACCTTCCTCATCATTACGGCTGGCCAGCTCCTGTCCTCAGCTGTTATGTGACTGGCCTGCCCAACCCAGGAATGGCTTAGTTGCCCTGAAGTTAACTAGATACCAGTCTAGGTTGCATTGAAGCCCCAGGTCCCATATTATGTTCCGCAGAGGTTAATGAGGCAGTAGTATTATATGATCCATGTAGAAATCCAGGTAGAAGTTTCTTTTCTACATAATGTGCATGTTGCAGTACATTTAAATGCTAAATAAAATTACAAAATCACATTCAAGTGCTTTTTCTTTCTTTTTTTTTTCTTTCTTTTTCTTTGAGGTGGGGGGGTGTTAGCTAAGGCATGCATTTTTTAAAAACAATTATTAAAAAGGACTTTCACAATCATAGTTTTTATTCTAAAAGACTTGTTAACTGAAATTTAGTAAGTTAAATATTTAAGTTCCTTGCTATTTCTGAAGAGTGCTTTCACTTTTCAAATTTGAGTTTTTATAAGTGTATTACTTAGTCATATTAATTTGTTTCTTTTAAAAATATTGCTTTGTAGCTTTTTTTTTTTTTTTTGCTTCGTAGCTTAAAAAAAAACCCCTTTTTTAAGCTTTTTCCTGTTTGGTGCATGTTTGATTATTTAATATGATTTGTTTAAATTATTTTGTATATGGCATTGTTTGCATTTAAGTTTGTATTCTTTAATGTGTTATATATTTATTGTAAATTTCACCTTACTCTTCAGAACTTTTGATTTTATTAAAAGTCTAAACAGTTATTCATAATGTTCATAAATTGGGTAACTAAGATCTATAGTCTCCAAATTGTTGCTTAAACACAGTAGTTTCTTTTCTTATCATAAATCTCTTATTAGGCCAAAGTGTAATTTGTGTTGCCAAGTCTACTTTCTGTACTTCCTTAGAGAAAATGCTGGGTAGGGCCTGGAGCAAATAGCGGGTGGTCAAAAGATCAGAAACTGGATAATTGGACACTTATAGTATTATTTGTAATTAAAGGAATAATGTGTGCATTAAACTGGTCCTTTTCTGTCATCTCAGAGTACAATTGCTTTGGTACTTTTCTTATTAAGTACATTATAAATGATTTTAAATTGTTCCCTTGATTTTTTTTTTTAAAGATTTTATTTATTTATTTGAGACAGAGAGAATGAGAGACAGAGAGCATGAGAGGGAGGAGGGTCAGAGGGAAAAGCAGACTCCCCGCCGAGCAGGGAGCCCGATGCGGGACTCGATCCCGGGACTCCAGGATCATGACCTGAGCCGAAGGCAGTGGCTTAACCAACTGAGCCACCCAGGTGTCCCTGTTCCCTTGATTTTTGATCTTACATTGATGTTTACGTCCATGGTAACAGACTAAAATAAGTTACCATATTTAGAATTATCATTGCCTTGAAAGCGTGATAGAAAATAAGATTCCTCTTTTTGTTTTTCGGATTTTCTTTTTTTTTTCAAGTGTGGATTTATACTTTGTAAAATATGGTTAAGTTTAATGATGGAATGTTTATGAACATGAGAAATTATGGCTTCTATTAAATATAATGGAACTCATTCTATATGTCAAGGGGCCTAGTTTTGTTTTCCAGCATCACCATTACAAACATCTATTATAATTTTATAATAGAGACTAAAATGTAGAAACTATAGGTGTTCTACTTACATTTCTTCAACCAGAATGTTTTGATTTTCAATTTAAGATGTACCTCTAAGAGTAACTTATTTAAAAAAGAAATATGGGGCTCCTGGGTGGCTCTTGTCAGTTAGGCAGCCGACTCTTGGTTTCCACTCAGTGCATGATCTCAGGGTCCTGGGATTGAGCCCCATGTTGGCCTCCACGCTCAGCAGGGAGTCCACTTGAGGATTCTCTCTCCCCCTCTCCTTCTTGCTCTTTCTCTCTCTCTCCAAAATAAATTAAAAGATCTTTTAAAATAAATAAATAAGAAATACACCAGGCATACCTTATCCTAAAAAGTATTCTAGAAACGCTTATTAATATTAATCTGAAGGTTTTTTTTTTTTTTTAAAGAAATATTTTTAAAAGGAAATATAATTAAGGGGAGATATACTTGTGAATCATATAATAAACTTCTCAGACCTGTCCTACCTAATTGTTTTATTAGAATATTTTACCAATTAAAATAACTTGACAATTGATTAGGGCTTAGAAATTTCTTTCAAGGATTTGTTTTAATGACACTTAACCTACATTCTAAAAACATGAAAATATTTTTAGTAGAGTGTTAACATTGAAAAGATAAAAATGCAGCAAGATGGGAATAGTTTGGCATATTCTTTCTGAGAGAAATTTTGCAAAATTTTAAAAATCCTTAAATCCCTTCCTCCCGCCTTCCTCCTTTCCTTCCTTCCTTCCTCCTTTCCTTCCTTCCTTCCTTCCTTCCTTCCTTCCTTCCTTCCTTCCTTCCTTCCTTCCTTCCTTCCTTCCT
>NW_023270415.1:66440666-66582693 GCF_011800145.1 Mirounga leonina | reverse complement strand
CCTTCCTTCCTTCCTTCCTTCCTTCCTTCCTTCCTTCCTTCCTTCCTAATATTGCCACTTAGGAATCTACTCTAAGGAACTTTCAGAGGAACCTAAAAAGATTTAGGTGCAAATTTATATTAGTGTTCTTTGTAAAAGTGAAAAAGAATAAAGAATAAGTATCTAGTAATAGAGGATTAGTTAAACTATTGTACATCATACGATGAAAAAAAAATGTCACCAGTAAAATCATTACCTTAAAAAATTTGATGAGGAAAAATATTCACCAGATAATGCCTTATGAAAATGGCAGAATACCATTTTATGTATACACCTCTGTAGAAAAAAGATTGAAGGATTATACATCAAAATATTTCTTTTTTTTAAAGATCTTATTTATTTATTTGAGAGAGAGAGAGAAAGAGAGAGAGAGAGAGCATGAGAGGGGGGAGGGTCAGAGGGAGAAGCAGACTTTCCGCCAAGCAGGGAGCCTGATTTGGGACTCGATCCTGGGACTCCAGGATCATGACCTGAGCTGAAGGCAGTCGCTTAACCAACTGAGCCACCCAGGCGCCCTAAAATGTTTATTTCTGAAAAGTTATAGGTAGTTTAATTTTCTTTTTTTGTTCTTCTGAATCTAACTTTCCACAGTAAGTATGTATGGTCTTCATAGTTGAAAAGTAGAACTTTTTCGTTTAGATAAGGCAAAAGAACTTAGTATTTTTAATGTTATTTTCTAATTTTGCTTAAAAATTCTTTTTTTAAAATTTTATTTTATTATGTTAGTCACCATACATTACATCATTAGTTTTTGATGTAGTGTTCCATGATTCATTGTTTGCATATAACACCCAGTGCTGCATGTAATATGTGCTCTCCTTAATACCCATCACTGGGCTAAGCCAACCCCCTCAGTCCTCCCCTCTAAAACCCTGTTTGTTTCTCAGAGTCCATAGTCTCTCATGGTTCCTCTCCTCCTCCAATTTCCCCCCTTTCATTTTTCTCTTCCTACTATCTTCTTTTTTTTTTTTTTAACGTATAATGTATTCTTTGTTTCAGAGGTACAGGTCTGTGATTCATCAGTTTTTTTTTTTTTTTTTAAGATTTTATTTATTTATTTATTTGACAGCGAGACCCAGCGAGAGAGGGAACACAAGCAGGGGGAGTGGGAGAGGGAAAAGCAGGCTTCCCGTGGAGCAGGGAGCCCGGCACGGGACTCGATCTCATGACGCTGGGATCATGATTTGAGCCAAAGGCAGACGCTTAACGACTGAGCCACCCAGGTGCCCCTGTGATTCATCAGTCTTACACAATTCACAGCGCTCACCATAGCGCATACCTCCCCAATGTCCATCACCTAGCCACCCTATCCCTCCTTGCTTAAAAATTCTTAAGTTAAAAAAAACAAACTCGGGGCGCCTGGGTGGCTCAGTCGTTAAGCGTCTGCCTTCGGCTCAGGTCATGATCCCAGGGTTCTGGGATCGAGCCCCGTGCCAGGCTCCCTGCTCAGCAGGAAGCCTGCTTCTCTCTCTCCCTCTGCTTGTACTCTCTCTCTCGGTCAAATAAATAAATAAAATCTTAAAAAAAAAACAAACAAACTCAATATCCTCATCTTTTTAATATATGTAAATATGAATAAATGTTTATGTGTAAATTATGTGTATATATACATAAGGCATCTATGTATATATATAAATATGGCTTGTTTAAGATGTTTACAGTAAATTCTTTTAAAGTAATCAATTTTGACTGAAAAGCACAACCAAAGGCACAAGGCATTGTATGTCTAGGTTGCAGACAGTCGTTCTGTTTCCAGAGGTTCTATTCTAAAACTTGCATGTTGATATTCCTGAAAAGCACAATTTAAAAGAATTTTCTACTTTATTCTAAGTATTAATATAAACAGTAAATTTTAGTATACTTGTGGCACTGATAAAAATATTTGAATACATAAGTTACATTTTAGTTATGAAGTATTCTAAGATATTTTGGTAAAACCTAGTAAGAATTTTCTAGGATTAAAGCAAATGTGAGCTTTAAAACGGTAATAGTTGTTCTTCTATGGTTAGAGGTCATCTGTCATTGCAGTAATATAGGCTTGATTGTAGGATTACTGTCTCAAATACATATTCTAGGGAAAGCTTCTCCTGAATCTTACCAATAAGAAATTTTTGGTTACCTTCCAATACACAAAAAAGAAAAAATAAACTTAACTGGAAATTAGTTTATTAGAGCCTATAATTAGCCAATTTTATCTACTAGATGCCATTTTAGGTTTAAAAAAAAGGCAATGATAAATGAATAGTCAGGAATTTATTTTGAAACAAATTTTGAGAACATGGCCTAGGCAGGATACAGAATCTTTAGACCTATGTCCTACAGCAAAACCTGAAAACCTCTGGCACAACTGAGATGCTTTCTATTCATCTGTTCTTCTCAGAGTGCTTAACATTGTGCTATGTATTATGAGTATCTGTGTGCACAATGGAGTCTGATCTAAAGATACCAAGTTTAGACCATTAGATGGCTGATCAAAGAATCACAGTAGAGGGACTAAAAAAACCCATGTCCTAGCAACTCATTTGCCCAGATCTAGGGAGTCTCTTTCTTGTGTGTTCTTCTCTGAGGCTCCCTTTAAAATAATCTCCCTTCCTCCCTCTCTTTTTAAAAATATGTCTGCACTTGAAATCTCTCATTTCTCCCTTTGCTGTTCTCTTCCTAACTTACCAACATTCCTCTTTCTTTAAGTGAATACAGTGAATACAACTTAAATATTTATATTTATGTAACAAGAAATAAAAAGCAGCTAGATTAAATACTTGTTTATTCCTGAAATAGAAAAAAACCCTTAATTATGTTTTCTTTTGACTCTCTTCTGATTTATGTGACAGTGCCCTCATTTTTATATTTCCTAAAAAGATAATAGAGCATTAAAATGATGACTGTGATGCATTTTAATATTCTAATTCATCAAAGAAATATTCCTTTTTAAAAATTTTAATATTAGGTAGTAATAGTATTTTACAAGCTACAACAGGTCTCTGGTTGCTTCAGTTAATTAGAAAACTAACTGAATACTTCATGCTTTGTACAGTCTAAAAAGTTAGTTTCATTTAATTAAAAAAGTAAAATTGCTTTATATGTTTTAAATTGTTTTCTGGAATCTTCCTGGTTTACTGAAGCAAAACAAAATGTTGAAAGTGTTGAAAAATCTTATATTTAAACATACAAGGTGTTTTTCTTATGTTTTCAAGATTTGTAATGAATATCTAGGATATTTTTGTATTAGAAAAAGCTTGGTTTATGTATTGTAATAATTGAATGTATTTAAATTCTCAAGGATGGATTGGAGGAAGAGATAGTTCCATTTCAAATAATTTTCATTTTGATTTGATAACAGTATAAATTAGCAGTTTGCAACAACTGTCTTCTCTTATTTACCCTCCCTCAGGCACACTTTTAAATGTGAATTCAAAAGGAAAAAAATCCTATAAGTAAATATTATCTCATAAATGCTTGCTGGTAATTTTCCTAACCTGTGTTTCTTTTTCTTTTTCTTTTTTTTAAGGGAGGGGAGGAGCAGAGGGAGAGGGAGAGAGACAATCTCAAGCCCCAAATGCAGGGCTTGATCTCAAAACCCTGAGATCATAACTTGAGCTGAAATAAAGAGATGTTTAATGACTGAGCCACCCAGGCGCCCCCTAACCTGTGTATTTCTACTCTACTAAGAGCAACTTCTCCCTCAAACAATGAGAAATATTTAAGAAAGGAAAAAATGTAAGGAAATCTGGATGTTATTTTTTGCCACTATTATGGATAAACACTTATACCTGGGGAAAGCAGAACACTTATCATTCAGTTAAGAATTTTTGTGTCTCTGTTCCTGAGGGATATTGGTGTGCAGTTTTTTCTTTTTTGTCATTTCTTGGTTAGGTTTTATTTTTAGAATTATTCTGGCCTCATAAAACAAGTTGGGAAGTATTTCTTTATCTTCTATTTTTTGAAAGAGTTTGTGAGTTTGTGTAAGATTGGTGTTTTTTTTCTTTAAGATTTTGATAAAATTCAGCAATGAAACCATCTGGGCCTAGAGGATTTTTGTGTTTATGTTATGCAAAAGTGTTTGATGACAAATTCAATTTTATTAATGGATAGAGCTATTCAGATTTTTTGTTTTTACATCAGTTTTGGTAAATTGTATTTTTTAAACAATTTGCCCATTTCATCAAAGTTGTTGGATTTGTTGGCATAAAGTTATTCATAATACTCTTTTTAATTCCTTGTAGGATCTGTAGTGATGTCCCCTTTCATTCCTGATATTAGTAATTTGTGTTTTCTCTTTCTTGATCAGTGTACTTAGAGGTTTGTTAATTTTGTTGATCTTTTCAAAGAACCAACTTTTGCCTTTGCCTATTTCCTTTATTGTTTTCTATTAATTATTTTCAGCTCTTTTATTTCCTTCTTTTTATTTCCTTACTCTTGATTTAACTTGCTCTTTTTTTCATAGCTTCTTAAGTTAGAACCATAGGCCATTTATCTTAGATGATTCTTCTTTTTAATGGAAGTACTTCAAGCTTCCCTTCAAGCATTCATTTAGCTGCATACCATAAATTTTGGTATGTTGTATTTTCACTCATATTCAGTTTGAAGTATTTTCTAATTTCCCTTTTGGTTTCTTCTTTGGCCCATGTATTTAGAAGATGTTATTTAATTTTCAATTTTTTTTCTAGATATCTTATTGCTATTAATTCCATTTTGGTCTGAGAACATATTTATTATTTTAATCATAAATTTATTAACATGTTTTGTGGATCAGCTTATGGTCTATCTTGATGAATGTACCATCTCCACTTGAAAAGAATATGTATTATATAGTTGTTGGGTATCATTTAAATATTAAGTAAGGATAATTGGTAGTGTTGTTCAAATAATCTATATCTTACTGATATTTTTGCCTAGTTTTCTGGCAATTGCTGAGAAAGAGGCTTTTATATCTCAGAGTATGATTGTAGAATTTATTTTGCCCTTTAATTCTGTCAGATTTTGCATCACACATTTTGAAGCTGTGTTATTAGGCATAATCAAATTGTTATGCCTTTTGATGAGTTAACTCTTTTATCATTCTGAAATGTCCCTGGTTCTGGCCATATTCTTTTAAGTCTACTTTATATGATGATATAGCCACTCCAGCTTTTATAAGTCTAGTGTTTAGTATATCTTTTACCATCCATTTATTTTCAATCTACTAAAGTGTAATTCTTATGGATATCTTATAGTTGGGTCTTGCTTTTTTATGTTTTGACAATCTCTGCCATTTATTTGGAGTGTTTAGTCCATTAACATTGAATGTAATTATTTATGTGGTAGGATATAGGTTTGCTATTATACTATTTGCTGTTTGTTCTCTGTTCTCATTTCCTGTGTTGTTTTGCCTTAATTTAATATTTTTTAAAAATTCCCTTCAAATTATTTACTAGCTTTTTAGCTGTATCCTCATTGCATTTTGTCTGTATGTGTGATTGCTGCAGGCATTACAAATATGCATTCTTACTTCTTCATAGACTACTTAGAGCTAATATCGTATCACGTAATAGACATTGTAGAAATATTACAACCAAATTACCAAATTGGTCCATTTGTAACCTCCTTCATCCTTTATGCTTTGATGTTATATGAATTACATCTACATATGTTATAAACTCCATAAGACAGAGTTAAAATTTTTTTCTTTTAGACAGGTCTACATAAATTCAATTACTAGGGAAAAAGTAGTTTTTTATATTTACACAATATTTACTATTTCTGATACTCTTCATTCTTTCCTGAAGATCCCTCTGCCCAACTGGTATTTCCCTTCAGTCTAAAGAACTTGCTTTCACATTTCCTATATTGCAGGTTGGCTGGCAACATATTTTCATAGTTTTAGTTTATCTAAGATACAGTTTGCTTCATTCTTGAAGGATGATCTTTCTGGATATAGAATACTGCGTTGACAGCTTTTTTTCCTTCTTGAAGTATATATAAATCATTGTTTTCCTTTAACGTGTCATTTTTTTGTGACTGCTTTCAAGATTCCTTTTTCTTTATCATTGATTTTCTTTATCCTTATTCTACCAGGGGTTTCCTGAACTTTCTGGAATCTTTTGAAATTTTGTCTTCCACCAAATTTGGGAAATTATTAGGCATTATTTACTTAAATATTTTTTGGTCCTTTTCTTTCTTCTCCCTTTTTGGAACTCCAGTTATACGTGTATTGACTTTTTGATATTTAGCCACAAGTCTGTGAGACTGATTCATTATTTCTCAATCCTTTTATTTTCTGTTCTTCAGATTGGGTTATTTTTATTGATCTATCATCATGTTCACTCTTTGTTTTATAACCTCCATTTTGCTTTTAAGCCTATCCAATTAATTTTAAAATTTCAGATAATACATTTTTCAGTTCTAGGACTAGAGTTTGGTTCTTTTTTATAGTTTCTATTTGACTATGTTTTCATTTATATTTTTGAATATATTTTTAATTGATACTTTAAAGTCCTTGTCTGCTACTTATAACATTTGAATCACTTCAAAATTGATCTCTGTTGTTTTTTCTCCTGAAAATGGGTCATGTTTTCCTGTTTCTTTGTGAAATAATTTTGGATTATATCTTAATCACTGCTGCAATTACCATGTTGTAGAGACTCTGGGTTGTGTTTTATTCTTCTAAAAAATTTCAGTTTTTCTTTACTTGTTTTAGCAGGCAGTTGATGGTTAGGCTCATACTGCAAACTCTGTTTCTTGGTGTGTAGCTCAAATCCTCAGTTATTTTACCCTTAGCTAGCATTTTTTTTTAAATTTTTTTATTCTTATATTATCCCCATACATTACATCATTAGTTTTAGATGTAGTGTTCCATGATTCATTGTTTGTGCATAACACCCAGTGCTCCATGCAGAACGTGCCCTCCTCAATACCCATCACCAGGCTAACCCATCCTCCCACCCCCCTCCCCTCTAGAACCCTCAGTTTGTTTTTCAGAGTCCATTGTCTCTCATGGTTCATCTACCCCTCCGATTTCCCCCCCTTCATTCTTCCCCTCCTGCTACCTTCACAGGTCAGCCATACTTTTGAACTGACTGTATATACTGGATTTAGGCTCTTCCTTTCTGACTCTATCCTTTCCAGGACTCCCCTTTCACTTTCCAGTGGCTTTGGTTACCTTGCACCCTATCCACTGCTTCTTCAGGCCAGAAAGACTGAAGATTTTTTGTTTGAGTTTTAGTTGGGTTGAGGCTGCCCTCAGGCCAAAAGCTGCAATAAACAGGTAACTCACTTAGTTCCATTCCTTTTTCTAAGTGTTCATTCCTTTCCAGAATCAACCTGTTTTTGGTCATTTTTTAGTGCATTTGGTAGTTATTTATTTATATATGTTTGTGTTTAGTGTGTATTTATTCTATGCAGGAGAATTGGTGTTCTAGGAGGTTACTAATAAGCCAATAGTAGAAGTAGAACCAGATTTTTTTTAAGCTAAAATCATTGGAAAATATGGTATGGTGAAGTACAATCTTAATGGTTTTCTTATTTTTTAAAGATATTCAGAAAAAGAAGAAAGCATGATGTATATCAGACACACACATACACACACAGAAACTGAAAGAACTAGTTTTTCTAACTCCAAAGTCTTTTTTTTTTTAATTTTTTAATTTTTAATTTTTAAATTTTATTTATTTGACAAGGAGAGAGACAGAGAGAGAGGGAACACAAGCAGGGGGAGTGGGAGAGGGAGAAGCAGGCTTCCCCGCGGAGCAGGGAGCCCAATGCGGGGCTCGATCCCAGGACCCTGGGATCATGACCTGAGCTGAAGGCAGACGCTTAACGACTGAGCCACTCAGGCGCCCCGAACTCCAAAGTCTTCTTAATGAAATATTAGATTAGAGTACATTTCCAGTGTAAGTACAGATAGTTTACAATATGTCAAAAGAAAATTTTGTATAGATTTTTAAAACCTGTGTAGATTGCATGGGCTTATTTCCAAGATGGAGTTCTGTTGTATATTGTACATCCAATGTTTTTCACTTCTGATATATATAGTTTTGATTCAGTTAACATAGTAAAGAAGGTAATTTACAGTGTCAAAGTCCTCAAAATGATCAATTTATGATTTAAAAAAATTTTGATGGATAATTTCCAGTATAATTTCCACTTTCTAGGAAATGTTCCTTTCATGTTTCCTCTTGCTATTCAATAGGCTCTTTGTAAAGCAGGAGGCAGAATCTCTGCTTTGATTTTACTTTATTCTCTGTGCCAGTGGTTTTCCTCCCTACTCTATCTCCTTTATATTTCTTTCTCTTTCTCAGTCTTTAAAAATTTTATTTTTTCATTACTTTTAATTTTTTAATCCTTATGGGTAATAGGAAAGGAAGATTAGGAATATTGATTATATTATTTGGTGGTTTTCTCTTTGCTGCACCTTATACATTTGCCTACCTCCTATCCTTTCTTCTTAGGAGTTGTAAAATATTTTAAGTACTTTGTGCAGTATGAATATGTAGGGAATTTGACGAAGTAAAAGCAAGGACTCTATATTCTCATTCTATTGGGAAAGTCCTGCTTATTGAATTTTTAGGTATTTCAAGATGTTCCAGTCAACTGACAAGGACTTCTCCTCACAGTGTCAGAACTGTAGTGATGATGAGAGTAATGCAACTAGCAAATAGTTCTGGTATGTAACCACTTTTGCATGTTTACTTCACCAGAAAACTCTGTGGAGTACAGCGGTATCCTGTATTTCTTGTTAACATTTGGAAAACCATTTGCATGCTTTCAAAATAGATTTTGAGGTAATAGTGTTAGTCAATAAATAGAAAATATGTTTTAATCAGATGTGAAATTCTGCAAAGATTAGTATATCTTCATTTCATAACTCCTCTAAAAAAAGGGAAAACAAAATTTAAACTTGCATTCTTAGAACTTTCTGAATAATATGATAATTGACTAAACTCAAGGTTTTAGTGTACTTCTTGTTGCAGAACCATTTTGGTACTATATGTGTTTTTAGTGAAATACCATTCACAAATATGGACGATACTTCTTTTTTATATAGCTTATCAATGGAAATTTATTTGCTTTTTACTTTTCTAAAACCAAATTCTTTAGTTCTTATGTTGTTGTAGATTATAAATAAATATTTTAGAAAATATATATCCAGTTTATAATGTATTTCCTTGGACAGTCCGGTTATACTAAATCTTTAGAACAGTGTGATTCGTGGTGTGGGTTCTTCTCCATAGACTGTCAGTTAATTCTTTTGGACTGGATGAGGATAAAGAAAGTATGTTCTCTGCCATTTTACCATAGCTTACTCTTGTACTTATACAAATGGTGAGATGGTTATTGTTATGAAATTAGGTACATTGCTTATTTATAATAATTGTTAATTTTTAGATTTAATGATGGCACTTAAAGATACTTACTTTGATTTATACTTGGGAAAACTTTGTGTGTTTATTATGCAATATATTATAAGTAGTTTATTGTTACCTAGGATTTTGAATAGCACCCTACTTTTTTGGGTCATTTTATTGTGTAGAATATTCTATATTATCCAATAGTATATAGGTTTCAAAACTCAAAATATTCAGTATATTATCAAGGGAGATTAAGGAACAGAACACAATCCAGTGAAGTCATTGTTGTAATACTTTGCTTTAAAAATGTTATTTTCTGTTTTTTAAAGGATATCTAGGTCTATTTGAATATTCTTTTTTTTACTATCAATGTTTGTTTGTATATATAATTCTTAAGTCATTTATCACTGCATCTTAAAGAAGGGTAGCTATATTTCAAAGGGTTTTTTTTTCTGTAATGAATGTAAACAGGTTCATTATATAGATGCAAGGACTTTAAAAACACAAAAATGAACAACTAATGATTACCCAAGGTCATAAGTTCCATGGTAGACTTGTAACTAAAGTTCAGTTTTGTTTTCTAGCCTTGTAATTTAATCCATACCAAGTATTATTTTCTGTATGGATAACTTTGGTCCATTAACCTACAAAAATTTATGAATAAATTTTGATATTCTCACACTTTGTAAATCTGCTGGTATTTTCTTTATTGTAATAAAAAAGAAATCATGCTATAGTAACTAATTCTTGACCTAAACCCTTTTTTTCCCCTTTAGAAAAGTTGGAAGCTCTACCACCCACCCCAGGACAGCTGAGATATGGTAATGGTTCTATAATTGTTAAATATCTGTGCATCTATCTTTTAGATATAAAATAACTGTATCATTTACTGTTAATATAGATGAGTCAGTAAATTTAATTTTTCCAGATAGAGTGGGTTATCTAATTTATCATGCCGAAACAAAAAGTTTATAAACTTGGTTTACAACATATTATAATATTATGGAGTCAGTATCTAACATTGTTAAACTGTTGTTACCGTCTAGAAATAAAATTATGCTTATGGTAAGGTTTTCTTAATTCCCAGAAAAAAGGATATGTTCACTTTAGTTTGGATTTAAGTTGGGTAATTTCAGAACTAGAAAGTCTGGGCTAGGTAGAACTGTTCTCTGGTGGAGAAAATACTTACAGCTTGCTGTTTATGATGATGAAGAAAGCTAAGTTCATTTAAGACCACCAGGAAGAAGAAGCTTATAATGGTGCTGGTGTGCTTTCTTTAGTCTGTTAAGATGGGAATAAATAGTCAAGGCTAACACTGGCATAATGTAAAACAGTTTGGGATCTTATTATAAAGACAGTAAAAGAAGAGGATGTTTTAACAGTACAGTGAATTCGAGTAGGTTGTAAGCGAAAGCTAAATAGTAGATGTGATTTGCTGTTTTAGAGTAGTATTTCCCAAAGGAAATTGAAGAAATCACAAATTAATAGGAGATCATTACATACTGGAGAGCAAACTTACTTGATTTTTTAAAACTTATTAACTAGCCAGTTCTTTTTTCTCTCAGAGGTAGAATATAATTTATATTAGAAATAAGTAACTTTTCCCAAATACCAAAACATTTAAGAATTCTTGAAGACTTTAATTCCCCTGGTAATTTTTCCTGATTCTCCTAGCCTAGATTCATGCAAATTTATGTCCATAGCACTGTATAATACTATTATCAGTTGGTTATATTGAAATTGACTGTTGATATGGTATGTTATCTTACCCAAATTTCTTGAGAGTTGGTAACCAAGTCTTACTTATCTTTGTATCTCATGCATGGTGGAGTGTCCAGTACATGTTTATTTAACAATTTGAAAATTGTATTTTTTCCTTTGTGTTGACAATAAATTTTTACTTATATGATGCATTTATTTAGGTCTAAGCATAAAAACATGATATATTTTATACTTCAAAGTTGCTTATTATAAAATTTTGAATGTCTAGTAGTTAAGCAACTAGACTTAGGCAAAATCAAAGAACTAAGGCTAGACTCTTTAATTGAGAAATCCCATGTCATTAATGTGCTATTTGATTTTTACCATCTTTAATAGCTTTTAAAATAATACCTTTTTAAAAATAATATTCTTTATAATTAAAAAGATGCTACTTTTTATCTTGAACATTCTTACTTGATAGCAAGAAGAAATCTGAAATGATCTAGGATATATACACCCTTTTCCTGTGATCTTAGTCTTCAATAGTGGTTTTGGGTAGAGTGTTTTTTTGTTTTGTTTTGTTTACTGTTTATTAGCCTTTCCAGAACTCACTAGACTAATGTCAAATTTTTTTAACTTCTGGATTATATTTTAATTATACTTTCTATGGACTTAACTGCATTAAAAGGAAAAACACATACAACCAATTCGCTTAAGGAACTATTTTTTGGATATGTTATAAAATTCACAAGTTTGATGTTTATCTAAAAAAGTCATCTGTTGAATTGTTGGCTATGTCTTGGCAATTTTATAGATGAATCAGAATAAAGTCTTTTAACTAGCCCAGCTTTTAATCTGTTTCACAGTCTGCCTTCAATTGTCTTAATATGGAATTCTCTTCCTTTCCAGGTTAGTGGTCCTCAACTTAATTAAGTAATATTCATTGAGTATCTGGTATGCACTATGCATTCTGCAACGTGCTGAAGATCCAAATATGAAAAAAATGAGACTGAATGTATAAAATTTATATAGGTATTAGTTCTTGCTAGTTACACTTCTATTATGTCAGGTCATTCAGATTCTGTATTAGATAGATAAGGTAAGGTGTGCCTTTGTTAGGAAGAGGCCAAATTACGTTTTGATTTAAATCAAATAGTTTGTGAAAGCTTTCAGGGATTTTGATATTGTGACGGGGGAAGAGACTGCATATAGATGGCTAATATAGATGAAATAATCACATTTTTCTCACATTTGTCCAAAAATTGTTTAGTGAGTAAAAGTGACCATATAGCTAGAAATTGATTCAGGGTATTTTTATTATTTCTAATATGGATATTAATTTTATGATATCAGTCTTTAGGTATAAGAAACAGATGGATATCAATAATAATTAAACAGGTAAAGCATGGTACTCGTAATATGTATTTACTTATTTGTTCTGCCGTTAACTGTATGTACTTTTTATGTGTAGCTAGTAAGAAAACAACCCAGAAATCTAACACAGTTATTTTTACATGTTACATGTTTTTTAATTTTGTTTTGTTTTCCCAGTGTGGCTTCTAGGAAATAAACTTATAGCAGGAGCAGAATCTTTTGGCCATGGGGAATGAAAAGCAAATTTCAAAGGTTGTCAGATCTGTTTAGGAGTCTTTAATTATATGGTCTGTTTTCTCATTTAAAGTTATAGAAAACCTAAAATATATTTTCTCTTTTTGATATTTTTCAGTATTCATCCACAATGCGATACCTTTCATAGGGTTTGGCTTTTTGGATAATGCAATTATGATTGTTGCAGTAAGTTCTTTCTTTCACCCCTTCTATTTTGAGTTAATAAAGAAATTAATGTGGTCTAAATTTTCCTAATAATTTATATATCCTAGCTATAAAATTTTAGTTAACATCATAATGAACAAGGCTACTTTTTACTATATTTCATGTTAATTAAACTATCATTCAGTTTTAAGGCATTATATGTATTAATCATTAAGACTTTTGGTAAAGCATTGACAATTATAAACACATATTTATTAGGTCTATATTATTCTGTTCTAGTTTCAACATTCTTATTAAAGGAAAAAGTATATAAAATTTTCTGATGTTCTTTAATTTTACTGACAGTTCTCATCACATATATGTTATTTGGTTAGTTCCTTGTTTAGTTTTTCCATGCAGAAATGTTTTAAAGGGTGTTTTGATGTAGTCTATCCATTTGACCCAAAGGTATTTTAAATTTTAGTTGAGAATACTGAGTATATCTCCTTTTTGTCTTTGTTCCATTGTAGTGTTTAAAAAAAGTTCCCCTTTGCTCTGGTCATTTTAATGTAAGTGTGTCCTTTAAAAGTGTTTAGTCTCGGAGAAGGCTTCTTTACCTTTCCTACCATTGAATGGCACCTTTTGTTAATGAATAATATATTGGTCATTGGTCCAGTTTCTAAAGTGAGAGATGAGTCCATGATTAAAATGCAAGTCTTCTAAAACTGCCCAGTGCTCTATCCACTTCTCTTCACTGACTCTAACTTGAAAAAAATGATTTTAGGATTATTGAATGTGAGAAAAATACATATGAGAGCAAGGGGTTTTTTTTGTTTCGTTTTGTTTTTTGTTGTTTTGGTGTCTTGGAGGTCATATGTATTACAGATGGACATAAATAGAATATTTGGTTTCAAAACAGGGACTAAAAGTATAATTTACATTGTGTGGATTATATAATTTGCTTAAAGGATATCTAAAATTCTTAAAAGAATATCTAAAAAGATTTTTTTTTGCTATTATATAGTCTCATCTTATGTCAGATTAATGGTGCTCAGCTATCCAGAAAGTCTGGCTCCTCACCTTGTTGACATAGCAGGAAGGTATCCTGATGCTTAAATAGTCACAGCAGGTGCTCTAGCATGCGCACAGCTTGAATGTGGAAGCACCCATTGTGTAGTTCTTTGGCAAAGCAGCCTGGCAAGAGCCTCTAAAATATAATTTCAGAATGCTGGTTTTTTGACTGATTGTGACATTTTCCTAATATGTATATAAGAATTAAATTGGCCAATTTATATATCTGCAAATATGAGAATATATCTGTAAATATTCAGCAACTTGGAACCACACTGCTTTTAGTGAAATTACTAAAATTTGAGTTGGTTAGATTACTGAAATAGATACTACAAAATAAATCATATCTAATTATAATGAAAACTCCCATTATGATGAATTTATAAGCTGTAGATAAGACTTGATGTGTTTTTAAATAGATTGTCTGAATTAAAGTTTCTCTGTGACAAATATTTCTTTCGGTTTTTATACAATTTAATATTTAAATTTCTCTTAATTGACAGCTGGTATCCGTACTACCACCTTCATATTCATTTGTTTTTTCCACCTCGATAGGGCAGACCTTAGATAGTCAAATACTAAAAGACTATTGAGGAAGTATTGAGATGATATATTTTGCATAAAGAAGGGTGAATAGAGATTTTGAAGAGAGAACGGAATAGGGAAACTGGGTAGCTTCATAGATTGTGAACTTTACAGTGTGTTATTACTTATTTGAAATAAATATCTAAAGTAACAGATAATCTGCATCTAAATACAGCTACCAATAAAGTGAAACACACACTCTAGAGTCAAATTATTGTAATGTTGTTTACTGTTTTCTGTTACTCGGCCTATGTCTCATCATTGTTAGTATAACTGAGAGTGAACTATTTTTCCAGGTCTGAGATGGTTGACTCCAAGTTAATAATACTTGTTCTTGAAGTTTACATTGAAATCCAGTTTAAGGGACATAATACCAGTTTTTACTTATATAATATTGAGATAAATGTTTAGACCGCTGGCTTCAGTATCTGAGTAAGAGTGGCATGTCTAGCGAAATTGTTATTCGGTGATAATTGCAAACTAGTTCAGGGACAGTGCAGTTTCCCAAGGAGGTTTTAAATAGACTGCTGAAACTAAAATACATAAATAATATAACTAGAGTCTATGAATAGGAAAATAAGTAGTCATCATTATCTTAAGAATGTTTTTCACCTTTTAATTTTTTAAAAACACTGATTGACTCCTAACATTGTGGGACAGCTATGACTGTTTTAAGATAGTAAGTTAGGGAAATATTTGATTCTTCTTTTCTGTCATGCCACTGACATTTGATGTTTTCCTCTTTCCTGTTGTCCTCTCCTGGTTGCTAGTCTAGTTGTAGTCATCAAAACAAATTCCTATGTAACTTCCTGTAATAGATTGACCTTTATTGTTGGCTGCTGTTCATACTCAGCCTTTGGTTTCATAGTTTTTTATTATATTTTTATATTACTAGGATTGCTTTTTATGACATGTTTGGTGGTTTTTTTGGATTATGTTTCTTACAATTTAATTGGAATAGAATTTGTTAGAATTCTAGAGTAGTTTAATTGTATTCAGATGATGAACCAGATATAAATTGAAGATAATTAGTATTAGATGTACAAGATAAAACTTGATGTAACTCTGGGAAAAAGTAAAGACTGGTAGTCCATTATCCTAAAACTGTCTTTGACTTTATTTGAAGCTTTTTATGTTATTAGAAGGTCCTTCAGGTTTCTTAAATTCAATTAAATGATAAAGCATTTGAATACTTTTTAAATACATGTATTGCAAACAGAGTTTTCCTGGGGCATTCCTAATGATTTGTTGCTGCTAAGGATGCTATATTTATTTTTTATATACTGTACCTGTCAGGTGCCTTTTTTCTATATTAGTGCTCCAGTTTTTTGTGGGGGTTTTTCTTGCGTTTTTTTTTCCCCATCCATATTAAAGATACACATCTTTATTCCTTATGCATGGTCTGTTCCTTTTTTTCTTCAGAAATCTGCTTCTTTTGGATTCCTTCACAACCTTCCTTGTGATTTTAAATACCTTGGAGACTTTTATGCATCAGGCTTTTCTCTCCATATCCAACAAGAATTGTATTTTATTTTATTTATTTTTTAAGTTTTTATTCATTTATTTGAGAGAGAGAGGACATTAAGTGGGGGGCGAGGGTCAGAGGGAGAAGCAGACTCCCTGCTGAGCAGGGAGCCCGACGCGGGACTCGATCCTGGGACTCCAGGATCACGACCTGAGCTGAAGGCAGTCGCTCAACCAACTAAGCCACCCAGGCGCCCCAAGAATTGTATTTTAAAGGGGTGGAACCAAAAGGCCTAGGTGAGAGAAAAATGAGGAAACTAACTCAGCTTCTCTTCAGTTGTTTTTTTTTTTTTAAGATTTTATTTATTTGAGAGAGAGCACAAGCAGGCGGAGGGGCAGAGGGAGAGGAAGAAACAGACTCACTGCTGAGCAGGGAGCCCAATGCGTGGCTCGATCCCAGGACTCTGGGATCATGACCTGAGCCAAAGGCAGACACTTAACCGACTGAGCCACCCAGGAGCCCCTCTCCAGTTTTATAAATAGTTGAGTAATGCAATATTTCTACATACCAGATAGGACATTCTTTTTTTTTCCCTCCATAAATATCATTGAGATTTTTAAATTTATTTAGAAATTTTCAATCATCAGTATTTAGGAGGAAAATTAAGTCTACTTATGGGAGCATTGCCCAAGCATTAGAACTCAATTAGCACAATAGATCGTAGTATTTCTTCTTTATTCTGTATAATAACCCATTAGAATTGTTTAATCTTCATTTCAGTTCCTTCTCTTTAAAGTGGAAGTAAAAATACAAGTCCCTCTTGTCTATAGGGGAATGGGATGGATGTGGAAAGTCAGAAACTCAGTAAATTCAGTACCTTGTTTTTTACTGAGGTTCTATCTATTATGCAAAATGCTATTGTTGCTCATAAATGAATCATGTCATCTCACTACTTAATGGTTAGAACTCAGTGTTATAAAGATAATTTTTGAAGTCTGATCTCTTGGGTCCCTAGAAATTAGTTTAGTCTGCTTTTTTTTTTTTACTCCTTTGATAGAGTAAATACCAATAATACAGATGTATCACTCAGAATTTAAAATTAGGTGAGTTGGTCTTTGTGTTCCAAGAGGTTTAAAGAATCTTTGTGGTTGGAAAATCTAAATTCTAGATTTTTAATGATGGATTATATTGCTATTTGTATTATAATTATATTTGTTGCTATTTTTATTTTTTATAAAAGCCTAATTTTAATGAATCAAATGATATTGATGTTTCTGTATGAATGCATATATTTAATAGTTAAGTGCATTACTGCATTATATGAATATTTATGCATATTTTATATATATAATTTTGCTGCAGTAACCTATGGGCTTAACCAGTTTATCTGTTTTTATTAATACTTTGCTATTTTTATAGTCACTTCAGCGTTAATTTTTAAGATTAATTTCTTTGTAATCATTTTTCAGGGAACCCATATTGAGATGTCTATTGGAATTATTTTGGGAATTTCAACTATGGCAGGTATTTAATAAGTCATATTATTATTCCATTGTACTTATATTTATAAAACATTTTAGCAGGTTAGACTTAGAAGAGGATGATTTATTTAAATAAATTTACTCATTGAGATGTCTATTAGTTTGTCTCCTTAATCCTATTCTTCAAATTCTTAATTTTGTATATGTAGCACTTTTTTCCTGAGAAATTTTAGGCACTTTATGTTAGTTAATAAGTAACAATGCTGTACTGACTATGTTAAAGTTAAGTTTTTCTCTTAATTCAGTGTTACCCCAAAACCTTTTTACTCTTGTTTTTACTAATTTATTTTCAAGTTGGGTAGAAAAATCAAAGAAGGAAATATAAGATTGAAAGTCTAATTTGGTTCTATTACTTTCTTTCCCCTAGTTACCACTCTGTTTTTCATGATAGTGAAATTTAGGAATGGTTCAGTGTTGTGTTTATTGTGTAGAAAGCATGAAGTAGATGAATTCATGAAGGAGTCACTTCTCTATGATTTTCTTGAATTTCAGAGCTATGCATAAAGCTTTACTTTAACTTCCAAATATCCAGATTTCCTTAAATGTAATGAAAGATAAAGCTACAAAATACTGTATAGGTATTGAAACCAAAATGGAAACTGGCTTCCACAACAGAAAAAATCCTACTACTTGATGGAAGCAGAACACTATAATCCCAAGAGACTTGTGTTCTATTTTGAAATCTTGAGATTCAGAGCTATCCAATGAGTTACTTTGGATATAGTTGTTGTAGTTTCAGAAACTGTGATTACTCTTCCAGATCAGTGCTTTACTGATGATATAGTGATATATTACAATGATTTTTCTGACTTCCATCTAACAATTCACTTATCCACTTCTCAATTTTTTAGCTGCTGCTTTGGGAAATCTTGTGTCAGATTTAGCTGGACTTGGGTAGGTCCATTCATTTATTCATTTGTGCATGTGTGTTGTTCTCTTTCTCTTCCCCATTCTTTAATTGAGAAAGATAAAAAATATGGGACGTTTGTTGTGTGTGTTTTCAAACTAAAGTTTTAAATTTAATATTTCTAAATCAGTAGTACTAAATCTTCAGTGTGCATCATATACAAATACCTGGGTTATACCTCAGAACTTGTGTCTCTGGGTATAGGGACCTGGAATTTGTGTTTAAAATCTTCTCAAAAGATTGATACATGAAAAAGTTTTTCTAAGACGACTGTAATGTAAGCAGAGTTTAATTCTCATTTACTGAAGTATTCATGTGTATTTTATAGACATTTCCAAGGTGAGACAGGATTAAAACCAAGAACCCCATCATTATTTCATCCCACTCTTCTCCCACTAAGCTCAAAGATAAGAGATATGGCTCAAATGTGAGGATACTGACTGGGCATGTTTTCTGGAGAGAGGAACTTTCAAAAAGAATAATGGCCAGAGCATACATGGGTTTGGCCTGTTTTTGCTCTCTTTATTCCATGTGGCTGGAATGATGAAACAAAGCAAGGATGTCTACTTAGAAAAGGCCAGCTTTCTCTCTTTCTCACTTTACATTCTCTCTTCCAAGCAGCACATGGCCTGGGCTGCCTCCTGAGCTTGAGGAAGGCTAGGAAGGATAAATTAGACTAAGTTGGCATTAATTATTGTGATAAACATAGTCTCTTTTGCTCAGTCTTTGGCTCTGTTTTTTCCTTCCATGGTTCATGAGAGTGGTAAGTTTTGAGATTTGGATTTGGGCCTACTAGAAGTTTACTTAGCCTTATAATCTAGGAATAGGCAGCTTCATAAGTGATCTGACCCTGTGTATTAGACTTCTGTACTGCAGTTTGGGGCCAAAGCTACTGTTAAAACACAAAGTTTCTTTGCTTCTGGGCCAGAGCAGAAATTTTATATTTCTCAAATTCCTGACATAAATCTATAATGATATCACCCTTTACACATTCTGTTTCCCCATTTCCAACATTAAGGTTAATAGTGATAATATTACAGCTACTGTGATATCTTTTTATATTTAATAGAACCAAGTGATCGAATAGATTTTAAGGCCATTTAATTTTAGATTGCATCATTAATTATTTTTGATTAGAGATAAAGATTTTGTTGGGAGTCTTTATGTTTAAGAACTATTTCTCCTCTGCCTTTAAAAAATATCATTAAATAACAAATGCATTTTATTGATTCTTAGGTACCCAATTTTTTTTAGAACTTAACATATCTGATATTAGGATCCATCTTGTAACTGATGTATGCATAGTTTAACTGGCAAATTTTTTTCTTTCTTACAGTTCACAAAGTGAGTTTATATCCAATAAATGATGGGAAGTTAGACTTGATAAATACTTGAGATTGCCCTGAAAATTCTAGGCTGTTTTACTTAGTATATCAATCTAATATTATATATATTTTTAAAGATTTTATTTATTTATTAGAGAGAGTGAGCGAGAGAGAGAGCGAGCAGGAGAAGGGGCAGAGGGAAAAGGAGAAGCAGACTCCCCACCGAGCAGGGAGCCCAACGCGGGGCTTGATCCCAGGACCCTGGGATCATGACCTGAGCCGAAGGCAGACGCTTAGCCACCTGAGCCACCCAGGCACCCCAATCTAATATCATATGTTAACGTGCTTTGCTTTGAATTTGGAGTAAGTGCATGACTGTAATTTTATTGCAAAAATTTTTTATATACCTTGAAATGATCTTTTAAAATAAGAGAGAGGTGTGCTTGGATGGCTCAGTCAATTAAGCATCTGACTTTTTTTTTAAGATTTTATTTATTTGACAGAGAGCACGTGTGCGCACAAGCAGAGGTAGCAGCAGAGGGAGAGAGAGAAGCAGGCTGTCTGTTGAGCAGGGAGCCCCATGCAGGGCTCAAACCCAGGACCCTGGGATCATGACCCAAGCCCAAGGCAGATGTTTAACCAATTGAGCTATCCAGGTGCCCCAAGCATCTGACTCTTGGTTTTGGCTCAGGTCATAATCTCAGGGTTGTGAGATTGAGCCCTGTGTTGGGATCTGCACTGGGTGTGGAGCCTGCTTGAGATTCTTTCTCCCTCTCCCTTGGCCCCTCTCCCACCCCCTCAACCCCCCTCCTTGCTCTCTCTCAAAAAAATAAAAATAAATAAAATAAAATAAGAGAGAATAATTGCTCTAAGTCAATTAGTTTATCTATGTATGAATATATTAATATTAAAATATTTTGAATTGTATATATTTATGCACAATAAAAATGAAAATTGTAAAAAACATTTACACCATTTCTAGAGTGCCAGTTACAGGTGTAAAATTATTTTGTTTCTTTTTGTAGCAATTAGTTTGTTATCTGAGGACCTTTGTGTGTCTCTTTAAAAACTTACATTCTGTCCTTGTGTATTTTTAAAGACTTGCAGGCTACGTTGAAGCTTTGGCTTCCAGATTAGGCCTGTCAATTCCGGATCTTACACCAAAACAAGTGGACATGTGGCAAACACGTGTTAGTACACATTTTGTAAGTACTGTATATGGTTTATGATAATGAATTCAGGTAGCCAGAGCAAGATACTGTATAGTTCAGTCCTTTGAGAAATTTGAGACTAAATTGATTTGAATGGAGTTTTTAACAAAAATTGTCTAAGCTTTGGCAGTTTTCAGAAGAACAATAATTTTTTAGTGTCTATTTTTTGTAGGTGTACTTGATTTTTAGAATATTCTTTATATGATTCAGTTAATGTGAAGGAATATCTGTCATGTCCTTGAGACTGAAGGACATAAAATGAATATAAATTACAGTTATTTTTAAGAATTGTTTAGGTGAAGAACCAGACATGTAAACGAATGATAATTTAGTGCAGTTATAGAATTATGCACTAGATATAGCAATAGCACAAGTAAGAGAATTAATACTTTGTGGGGAGAAAAGTCTTTTGGTGGGAAGATTTCTTGGTGATTATTGGATCTAAGCTGATTTTTGTGTTCTTGATGAGATGTTTACTAGGTGAACAAGAGAATTCTGAATACATTGACTAGCAAGTAGAAAGACATGATAAAAACAGGGTATGTTCAGAGGAATACAAGAAATTAGGTATTGCTGGACTATAATATGTAGTAGTTGAAGATTGAAGCAGCACTAGGAAACAGCATTGGAGAAGTAAGAATGGATCAGACAGGAAAGACACTGTATAAGCTACACTAAGGAGCTTGAACCTCATTCCTAGGTGATGGAGTGCTAGTGAAGAATTTTAAATAGAAAGGAAACTGGATGGATCACAATGCCAACAATTAAGTCAAGAAGAAAAGGAGGAAGGACAAGTTAGTAAGAAAAGGTTATGAGTTCTGTTTTCGATTCAGTAAGTTGAATTTGAGATGCTTATAAGACATGCAAGTGGTGATACCTAGTAGGCATTGGAATTAAAAGTCAAGAGTTAGAGAGGTCTGAATTAGAGATGATGAGTATTATCAATCATTCATTCAACAAATATTCATTTTTTATCTACTGTATGCACAGTACATATGTAGGAGTTTTGAATATATTGGTTAACAAAACAAGATCTTTTTTTTCTGGTGGATCTTAATTTTAACAGTGGAGAGAAGACAATAAAAAATCTGATAAAATGTTTAATGTACTAGAAGTTCACAAATGTTAAAGGAATTAAAGAAAAAAAGAAGGCAGAGAAGGGTAAAAGTGGTTGGGAGTGCTGGGATGGAGATAGCTTGCAGGATTAAATAGGAAGGTCTGCAGGCCTCACTGAAAAGGTGATAGTTGAAACCGTGGGAGAAAGTGAGATTATACAGGACAGTGCTTCTCAAAGTGTAACGCCAGGGCCAGCAGGATCAACACTACCTGGAAACTTGTTAGAAATGCAGATTTCATGTTCCACCTTAGACTTACCTATTTCTTTGTAAAAAATCATATATATGTGTCCATATCCTGCAATTTGTAGATAAATTGAAGTGAGATTAGCTGGCTAATATCTGCCACAGTTGTTGAAGAATCAGGATATTCTAACATTCTAGCAATTTGGCTTAACATTTTAGCACTACAGTTAGGATCAAGAGAAGATTATTTTCGGGCTTTCTTCTCATGTAATTCATAATTCTGTTTTCTTTCTGTATTATAAGCAGATCCATTCCCTTTTCCTATTATAAAAGTACTTTAATTACTAAGCTAGTGTGTGTGTGTGTGTGTGTATATATAGTGTGTATATGTGTGTGTATTTTGATAAATCTTCTACCAGCATATGAAGTGATTCTATTTCTTAGTTGTTGACTCTGCGTCTTTTATGTTAGGATCAAATCTACTCTGTAACATAACATTCAATTAACAAATAGCCTGAAGTAATTTAAGTTAGTGATCAGCAATCTATTCATGACATAAGCTAACTCTGACATTTACCCATAATGGAATATATGCAAATGCACATGTGGGTTCCTGTTGACATAGGTTGTATTTTAAAACTTCATTTGTAATTTGGCTGTTTGAAACTCAGAAAATATTTTCTTGCAG
Source organism: Mirounga leonina (assembly GCF_011800145.1). Lineage (NCBI taxonomy): Eukaryota > Metazoa > Chordata > Mammalia > Carnivora > Phocidae > Mirounga > Mirounga leonina. Next base: position 66,559,781 of record NW_023270415.1, on the reverse strand, counting down.
AGCCATATTATGGATGTACTCAAGTTCTTAGGTTAGCCCCAGTGTAGTTAATTATAAGGCCTAGACTATCATAAGACCTGATAATAATATATAAGTAACTGATTTTTCAATGGAAAGATGTTTCAGGTTCTGAATCAGGGAGCCAGAAAAGGATATCCCACTTCTTTCCTCCCTCTCTGCCCTATTGACTTTATGCCCCATTGAGATAATTGGGTTGGAACTCATTAACTGGGAATCCTACAGTGAGTGGGGAGGAAAGCCTTGGTTTCCATGGACAATAGTAACAAGCATTCTAACAGAATGGGTGAGAAGTAGAAGTGGCAATGGACATTTCATGTATATGGGAAAGTCAGGAATCTAAAATAAAATAGTCTCTGTGTTTATAAATAAATATAAATGAATACAAACTCTCAGGTCAAGATAAGAATCTAGGATTAACTTTTTCAGCCTCTGGAATGAAGAAAATTTCTGCTTATTAAAACTCTGTAGGAGTGATTCTTTCCAAAGTTTGACATGATGAAAATGACAAGTCTGACTGTTAATATAAAGCATGGGCATACCACCATCACTACTACCATGACCAAAAACCCAAAAATAACAGAATTGAAAATATTTATGCAAGCTGTTGTCAAACACTAATGTCTAATCTTGAAATTTATTAGAAAACTTGTAGGGTCTGATAGATAAATGGACAATGTATAGGAAAAAAACATTTTATTCAAGACTGTTGGTTATGTAGCTGTCATAGCACCTGTAATGTTTGATAGAACTTGTTTTATTTATTTGCTTTTCTCTGTATAACTAACTGGAAGTTCCTGGGAGAGAGAGAGTGACTGCGTCTAATTAGTCTTTCTCTCTCTGGTAGCTAGCACAGAGTTTGGCACATAGTAGATTCTCAATAAATGTTTATATGAAGAAATAAAACTTAATTGAAAGAGGCTTAACCTTGATGATCATCCTAGAAATGCAAATTTAAAAAATTATTTACAAAAATAAAAATTTTAAAGTGTTCATAGAGTAGGTATGGTTGTACAAAAATTGATGTGTGTATATCCATGTACATATACATATACATATACAGTTGACCCTTGAACAAGCTGGGGGTTAGGGGCACCATCTCCCCCATGAGTTGAAAATCCACATATAACTTTTGACTTCCCAAACACTTAACTACTAATAGCTTACTGTTAACTGGAAGCTTTACCAATAACATACATAGTCGATTAACACATATTTTATATGTTATACATATTATAAACAGTATTCTTACAATAAAGTAAGCTAGAGAAAAGAAAATGTTGCTAAGAAAATCATGAGGAAAAGAAAATACATTTAGGAGTACTGCACTGTAAAAGCCCACATATAAGTGGATCCACACAGTTCAAACCTGTGTTGTTCAAGGGTCAACTATATTTCAATTGGTATATATGTTTTTGCAGTCCTTTTTGTGTAGAATAGACAGCATGGCATTCATTACCTTATGAATATGCACAAATATTCATATTATTTTATTTTTAAATAAATCATTGGGAAAAACTATACATAAAAATGTTTATTGTAATATCACTTATACTGGTGAAAAAGTAGCAGTGACTTTTAATGGTATAAGGAGAGATTTAAACAGATTATAGGCCATCAATTCAGTGGAGTTTAGAAGTTTTCTATTAAGTTTATGAAATAGTTTGAAAAAAGAGCTTATTATAACATATGTGGCTCTGGGGTAAGAATTGAGGCAGAAAACAAAGCTATGTTTACATAACGATTAGACCTACATATAATTAGGTATACATGGGAATAAATATTGAAAAGGAATATATACAAAAGGAGCAAATCCAAATATATTGAGAGTATTTGGTGAGGTTTTCTTTTCCCCTATCTTCAGATGTTAAAATGTATGTACAATTTCTAAAAGGTATTTTTCTGCTTGAATTTTTCTTTGGTGTTATTTCATGGCAATTTGAAAAAACTTTTCCTAGTTGCATTGAACTTTAAATATTACTTGTTCTAGAACCTTTTTGTAGCTTATTTTTTTTTAATTGAAGTGTAGTTGACATACAATATTATATTAGTTTCAGGTGTACAACCTAGTGATTCAACAATTATATATATTACAAAATATCACAATTAGTATGGTCACCATCCTTCACTATACAAAGTTATTATAACATTTTTGACTATATTTCCTATGCTGTACTTTTCTTTCTCATGACTTATTTATTTTATAATTGGAAATTTGTACTCTTATTGCCCTTCACCTATTTCACCCATACCCTCCATCTCCTCCTCTCTGGCAACCACCACTTTGTTTTCTGTATCTATGGGTCTGTTTCTGCTTTTTGTTTGTTCTGTTTTTTAGATTCCACATGTAAGTGAAATCATATGTTATTTGTCTTTTTCTGTCTTATTTCAAGTACCATAATACCCTCTAGGTCCATCTACGTTGTCACAGATGGCAAGATTTCATTCTCTTTTATGGCTGAGTAATACTCCATTGTGTGTGTGTGTGTGTGTGTACATGCACATACATATGTGCAATATATATGTATGTATACATGCATATACATATACACCTGCATACATGTATATGTATGTGTGCATGCACGTACACATATACTGCATCTTCTTTATTCATGTATTGATGGACCCTTAGGTTGCTTCCGTATCTTGGCCACTGTAAATAATGCTGCACTAAATATAGGGTTACTTATATATCTTTTCAAATTAATGTTTTTATTTTCTTTGGGTAAATACCCAGAAGTGGAATTAGTGGGTCATATGGTATTTTTATTTTTAATTTTTTGAGGAGCCTTCATTCTGTTTTCCATAGTGGCTACACCAATTTACATTCCGACCAGCAGTGCACAAAGGTTCCCTTTTCTCCATATCCTCACCAATATTTGTTATTTCTTGTCTTTTTTTTCTTAATTTCAGTCTAGTTAACATACAGTGTTAGTTTCAGGTGTACTATAAATAGTGATGGAAAAATTCTATATATTACTCAGTGCTCATCAAGATAAGATAATCCTCTTCACCTGTTCTACCCACCTCCCCTCTGATAACCATCTGTTTGTTTTCTATAGTTAAGAGTCTGTTTTTGGTCTGTTTCTCTTTTTTCCTCCCCTTTGTTTTTTCTTAAATTCCACATATGATTGAAATCATATGGCATTTGTCTTTCTCTGACTTACTTCACTTAGCATGATGCCGTCTAGATCCATCATGTTGTTGCATTCTTTTTTATGGCTGAATAATATTCGTGTGTGTGTGTGTGTGTGTATGTGCACTTGGGCTGTTTCCATAGTTTAGCTATTGTACATAATGCTGCAATAAACATAGTGGTACATATATCCTTTCGAATTAGTGTTTTTGTATTCTTTGGGTAAATACCCGGTAGTGTGATTACTGGATCATATGGTAGTTCTATTTTTAATTTTTTAAGGAACCTCCATACTGTTTTCCACAGGGCTGCACCAGTTTGTATTCCTACCAGCAGTGCATGGGAGTTCCTTTTTCTCCACTTCTTGTTTCTTGTGTTTCTTATTTTAGTCATTCTGACAGGTGTGAGGTGATATCTCATTGTGGTTTTGATTTGCATTTCCCTGATGATTAGTAGTATTGAGCACTTTTTCATGTGTTGACCATCTGTATGTCTTCTTTGGAGAAATGTCTATTCAGGTCTTCTGCCCATTTTTTAATCAGATTGTTTTTTGGTGTTAAGTTGTATGAGTTCTTTATATATTTTGGATATTAACCCCTTATTGGTTATATCATTTATAGATATTTTTCTCCCATTTAGTAGATTGCTTTGTCATTTGTTGATGGTTTCCTTTGCTCTGCAAAAAGCTTTTCAGTTTGAAGTAGTCCCAATTGTGTATTTTTGCTTTTGTTTTTTCTTGCCTGAGGATACAGATCCAGAAAAATGTTGCTAAGGCTGATGTTCAAGAGATTACTATGTTTTCTTCTAGGATTTTTATGGTTTCAGGTCTTATATTTAGATCTTTAATCCATTTTGAGTTTATTATTGTGTATCGTGTAAGAAAGTGGTCCAGTTTCATTCTTTTGCGTGTAGCTGTCCAGTTTTCCCTACACCATTTATGAGACTATCTTTTCTCCATTGCATATTCTTGCCTCCTTTGTCATATGTGGCTTATTTTTACATTTAAGTTACTATGATCAAAAGAAATGCAATTACAGTTGAATTTTATAGTATATAGTAATTATTTATCGTAGATACTTAGGCAAGGATTCTTCTTTCAGGGATAAAATAACTTTCAAAAAATGTTTTCTTTTGTTTCCTTAGGGCAAAGCTGTTGGGGTGACTATTGGCTGCATTCTAGGAATGTTTCCTTTGCTTTTCTTTGGAGGAGGTGAAGAAGATGAAAAACTGGAAAAGAAAAATTAACCCTCTTAGAGTATCTATAAAAAAATGTAAACTAATGTACCTCAATTACTAAATATGCTGTCACAACATTTAGGAATTAAGACAATAACAGTGTATAGATATGGGATCAAATAATTCAGCATGTATTATGGAAAACACTAACTTATTGTGGCTTGGTTTTCTTAGGACATCTTTTTAAAAATGTTTAGTATCCATTTTGTGTAAATTGTTGAAATGCTTTTTCATCAATGGCAGTCAACATTTTACCTTTTTCTTTTTCTTTATATATCAAAATATCATTTAAGTATCAGTCATTGACATACTGTACTGAGTTGGGGTTTGAGTATTTGTTACTTCATGTGTGTGCATGCATGAAAGGATCTTCCGTCTTCGCTGTTGTTCTCTAGTTACAACTCAGCCTTGAGATTTTTGCCACATTATTTAAGGTGTTTAATATAAGTTAAAGGTTTTTTTTTTTTTTTTACTCTATTTGGCAACATGAATTTGGTACTGTTTTACATTGAACACTTACAATCATATAATTTTAGTCATTTTTTAAACTCTTAGTCAATTCAAGATAAACACACACTTTAAGTATTCTAAGTATCTATTACTCATTTTAATTTTCTGACCTCACTGTCTCAAGAGCCAGAGGTTTAATCAGAATGAGTAATTATGTGGTGTCCCTACTACATAAAACCATGTATGTTAATAAGTGTATTATTTTTAGTTGATTTTTTTAATCTTTAATTTCTCAATTTTGAATCATAACATGGTAGCTTCTGCTCCTAAGGAGAAGAAAATGATTATTTTAGGGTCTTTTATAAATGGGGATTGTGGAATTAAGGTAAAATAAGGGGTTTGACATGACACTTGGAGATTAAGAGGCTAAAATTTTTTTTAGAGAAAAAGAAAATGGGAACTGTCAAGATAGCTTATGGTATAAGTGGTGAAGTTGAAGTTGTATTTGGGAGGTTAATGAGATACAAATTTGATTGTTTGGGATGGATTTCTTTTTCCCCAAAGCATCTTCTCATCTGGATTGAATGAATCTGAGTCTCCATACTCATAATCTGATGTTTTGTTTAGTGTGTTTTATTTCTGGATAACTTACTTTGAGGTGAAGACTAAATATTTTATATTTTTCTTTTTTGCTATGAATAGTCTAGTAGTCAAAAGTTACGTGAGAAATCTTTTTTTTTTTTTTTTTTTGGTCTTCTTCTTTTGTGATGTTTAAATAATATTCTAGGTTGAGATTGCTTTTCAGCCTTGCATATCTAACATATATAGTACAACTATATATGAGTCATAAATTTTAATTTTATGAGCCCTTAAAGTTTGTTAGCATGTGGTCTGTTACATATGCTAAAAAATTACTCTTACTTGTAAGAGTAAACACATCATGGAGGAGAAAAACTGAAATTAAAATAACTGGGCCACTGAAATTATTTATGTTGCTAAATAGATGCAAAAGAAGGAAAACTTCTAAGATGGCTGTATTTATAGTTACCTTAGTTTAAAGTTTTATTTGCACATATTTACTTTGACCTCTTATTTTCAGAGGGGCTGTTTTTTCCCACAAGGCAATTTGTCATAAATTACCATCTGTGCACTCCAAAATAATTTAGAGCTCTCCTTGAATCATAGATTTTTGAGAAAAAAGAAGAAAATAAATCATATAATATAAAAATAAATATATGACATTCTTATTATGTACAAATAATACAGTAGTCTCATTTGATGAAATTAGAATTATAGAACTTGACTTCTTAAGGAGAATTGTGGTTTTTATGTTCCACATAGTACTACATACACACCAAAAAGAATTTTTTTTATTATTTTAGCTGAAAGGATTAGAGTGCTTACTTAAACAATTTTTTTAAATGTCTAAGTGCATTTGTTCCTAACTTGTATATTGCCAGTCCTTTCTGTTTTCTAAAAACTATTTTATTGTGGTGCTTAATTTTTCTTATTAATTAAATCCCATATCCAGAAACCTTGCCTGTGAGTTTAGAAAGGGCTTTGATTATTGGTTTTCACTTTTTGCTCTTGAAAGTAATCCAGTCCTACGGAAGATTTCAGTTTAGCTGAATGTCTACAGAATTATTTAAAGTCAAAACATAGCATATATAACCTTCATGTTGAAAGATATTTTAATTTGGGGGCACAATAAGTATTTGAATCATTCAGATAATTAACTTTCAAAAAATGGAGACCTTTTGTCCTTAACCTAAGGTACACATCTTTTCAAGATCTTATTCTACATGAGTATTGGTGCTTGGCACAAAGTGATTTCTGAAAAATGGCTCCCTTTAAGATAATGACTTCATAAAATCATAGTTTCATGGTACTTGTCACAAATAACCTTATTTCAGATTGAAACTGGAATCTTTTTTCTCATATTAGCTATCTCTTTATTGGAAGCACCATAACTATAGTTAAATACAACATGAGCTACTTTAGTACTGTTCGTTTGAAATTCATGTTGTCTGTGTATTATGATTTATTGACTTGTTGATGCATGTGAATTGGGTGCATTTTGTTGCCACTGTATGTTAAATGGTGACCAATGTTTTTACAAAGGAATTGAACAAAAAAATATCTTTTACGAAATTTGGGATGTGGTTTTGATTTTGAAATTTGATTTTCTTCCTAATCTCTAAGGGAGGACTCTGGTTATTCTGTCACTAAAGGAAATAGAATAAATAAATGCAGATTTTTTACAGGGTTGTAGCAATGTCACTGAGACAGTAAAATGGAATTATTTACTACCTCCCTCAAATCCACATTGGTGATCCATTACAGATTATGAGAGAAGAATGATCCTATATTGAGACAATTTGATCTTTAATAGGATGTCAAAAATAACACTAGAGAGATTGGCATAAATCACACTGATGGGTCTTTATAGCAGAGATAGCCAAGCCTTCTGTAGAATAATGCCTCATTTACTCCTTTTCTGTAGGAGGTGAATTTTGAAGGTAACGGAAGATTATCTTTCACACAAAAAGGTTGTGTAAACCATTTTGAAGTAAATCTTCCTAATTTTAGAATTATATTTTCTTCCCATCTTAAAAGAATGTATTAAATGTAATGTCATCTTTTTCTTAGTGGCTAAGCACCATCCCCATGGACATTATTATTGTGCTGTAATGCAGTGCCTCAGGAAAACTTTAATTTTCTTCCCATCTTTTTACTGCTCTGGGCCTTTGGCAACTCCTTCTCTCTCTAACTTGCCACTTCTCAGCTGTATGGATTTAGCAACTAGATAGCCAGGCTTACCAGGAATTTGGGGGGAAATATTAGGCTATGGAGCCTGAGTGAGATGATGATGGTGATAATGATGATGATGATGTTAGTTCCCTTTTATTAAGCACTCACTTGCTGTTTTGTAAGTATTTTACACACTGTCATATTTAATCACTTTAAATAACGACGTTAAGTTGGTGCTATTATTATCCCTATTTTATATTGGGTAAATTTTATATGGAAAGTTAGTAGTAGACCTGTGAGGTCACTACTAAAAAGTGGACTGGAATCCATTGTTGTCCAAGTTTGAAACCTGTGTTCTTAGTTACTATGCAATAGGGCATCAGTTGTATGGACTTTGTAACGTCTCTTCTCTGCTTACATTCCTTTTTACCTTCAGATTTGTGGAGTTGTTTTCTTACTGATAATCTAAGGGAATTGTGCTTATAATCTCAAGGTTCATTTAAGAAATTCTATGCTTACTATGTGCTCACAACTGTTCAAGGAACTGAGCAAACAGCTAGAACATCCTCATTCTCGTGAAGTTTATTCTGGGGAGGGGGGCATCAGTGGGGCAAATATACACTGAAATATTTTTTATTGCAGACAGTGATAAGTTCTAGAGATAAATGAAACAAAGTAAGGGGCATGGAAAGTACCAGTGGTCATATGTGAGGGTTTGTTTGTTTGTTTGTTTATTTATTTATTTATTATTAATTTTATTATGTTAGTCACCATACATTACATCATTAGTTTTTGATGTAGTGTTCCATGATTCATTGTTTGCATTTAACACCCAGTGCTCCATGCAGTACGTTCCCTCCTTAATACCCATCACCAGGCTAACCCATTACCCCATCCCTTCCCCTCTAAAACCCTCAGTTTGTTTCTCAGAGTTGAGGGTTTATTTTTTTATTTTATTTTTTTTAAAGATTTTATTTATTTGAGAGAGAGAGAATGAGAGAGAGCACATGAGAGGGGGGAGGGCCAGAGGGAGAAGCAGACTCCCTGCCGAGCAGGGAGCCCGATGCGGGACTTGATCCAGGGACTCCAGGATCATGACCTGAGCTGAAGGCAGTCGCTTAACCAGCTGAGCCACCCAGGCGCCCGAGGGTTTATTTTTATAGAATGCTTAGGGAAGACCTGAAAGAAGTGAGAACATTAACAATACATGTTAAGGAAATCTCAGACCTGTGAGATATATTTCACTTTGGAATGTCTTGTAAGATTTTTTTGTTTGTTTCACATTATTAATGTTTTCTGGATTAAGTCTAAATACTAATATTTAAATATTAGGATTAATACTCCCCGCATATTTACTGACAGCAGTAGAGGGAAATGGCCCAAGAAGCCTGGGGAAGCTACCTGGGAATTCATACAATCTGTGGTTAACCCATCTGCAAATTATTTAGGGTTTGTTTTGTGCTCATAATGAAATCTTACTAACAGATCACTTGTTTTTACCAAAGCAATAATTGCTATTGGTATATGAGTTGTAACACTGAAATTGGTTTTTCTTCTTTAACTTTTAGAAATGGAGTACTACTTAAAGCGAGGACATATAACATTTTAATTTTGAAGCTTCAGGACTTTTAGTGTCTACCGATCTTTGCTGACAGCGGTATGAAGCACATAGTGTTGTATATTGGCTTTTATATTAAAATTTATGACATCAAACATGTTAATGCCATTGACAGGTTTATGAATGAAAGAAATTTGAACACTTTATTTTACTGACACCAATTAAAAAGAGTAGGAGGCACCTGAGAGATTGTGTGATTTGACAAGTCCAAGTCAAACTTTTTGTTCACAGGAATAGAAAGTGAGAATGATGACTGAAGAATTAAACTTAAAAGGAACTACTTTTGAGGGGAGAAGGGGTGGACCTTCCAAAACTGTTGGATAAAGGAATTTTCTGTGAGAATTGTGAAATTCAGTAAAGGTTTGCCATTTGCTAATATGAAAGCTATACATTTGTGTAGTGCTTTACCATTTATAAAATAGTTATGCAGATGCTAGATATACATGGAGTTCAAGAGAGTTAGTTGAAAAAAAACTGGGGGTACTTTAATTAGAATTAGAGTTTTTCTCTCCTGCATGTCAACCCCACCATCACCATTCCTGCACAACAGTGGTTATTCTGTATCTCTTTACCTTATGTCTCAAGTGCAATTGTTTTCTTCCTTATTTTCTCTTCTTTTCCCCAACCTTGGACTGATGGAAATGCAGTTTTTATAATTTTTATTATGTTCCGTGCTGTTATTTTTAATGTATATAGGTCAGACATTTTCTCTTTTTCTCCCTTACCCCCAGTTGGGAGGAGAAAAAATCTAAATTAGTTTTTAGTTCATTTTATGGTTAACAGTTTTAACCTTCCATAGTAATTCATACCCACATTTCATAAGAAGAAAAAGATCTGTGCTTCGAATGTCAGTGCCACAAAGGCACATAGTGGGCATCCACCAGCCTGAAACATGGTGGGTGTTCAGTAGATACTAGTTTAATGGGTCAACTCTTGCCACCCACATCACTGTGCACTTCTCTCTAGGAACTTGAATTCTGGCTTGACTCCCAGCCCATTGTCTATCAGTAGTAAACACTTCCTAAGTCATGTTCTGTATCATTTTTGAACTTCCCACATTTTGCTTCAGGTAGATTGGTTCATGGTTCATCTTCTACTGGCAGTTCTCTAGTCCATTGTTTGTAACAGTCAAATGCTTAATGGGATATATAGTATGTCTATATCTCCTGTTCTACTGGTTATCAAGGAAACAAACGTTCTTTGGTTGGCATGATTCATTCTTAGTGAACTTGTGTTGGGAGCCAATGGTGACCACTTTACTTTCTCTTTAATCTGCACTAATTTTTCCCTTGAGGATTAATGTCAAGTATATTAGTCTACAATTTCTAGAACCTATCTGCACTCCTCTTTTTTCTGAGTAGGGCATTATTTACCCAACTCTGAGTTTGATGGTACTTTTCCTGATCTCATTATTTCACAGAGTACGCAAACCAAAGATTTTAAAATGTTTTGACTCAAGACTCCTTTGAGCTCTGAAAGAAAAATATAGAGGTCCTCAAAAACCTTTTGTTTGTTCATGAAGGCTATAAAAATATTTATTGCATTAGAAATTATAACTGACAAATTACAAAAATATTTACAATTTATTTTAAAATAATAATAAACCAACTTCATGTTAACATAAATGATACACATTTTATGAAGATTATTTTCTGAAAGTATAGTGAGAAGAGTAGCGTTGTTTTTACATTTTTTACAGATCTCTTCAATGTCTGGCTTGCTAGAAGACAGCTGGATTCTCATATCTTTCTGCATTCAATCTGTTTGATATTTGTTTTGTTTGAAGTATATGAAGAAAATTTTGCCTCACACAGATATATAGTTGGGAAAAGGAAGAATATTTTAATAACCTTTTTATATGACTGTAGATTTATTCTTGGACACTACTAACACTGTAGAAGGGGTAATTTCTAAACGGTTCATTGCACTGTAGAATTCAAAACCATATCAATGAAATTTTGCACTGGGTTACATTAAAACCTCTTGTTCTACCTTGCACTTTGAACATTTTTCCCCATACATGATTTTATAACACCATGCATTCAGCATTTGGAAATTATTGGTTCACCAAATTATGCAGATCCTCCCAATGTTAATACATTTCCCACATAAAATTTAAAAATCATGTATAATATGACCAGTGATATCATTTTAAAAAGTGCCTCTTAAGTATTGGGAAGCTTTCAAATTCAGATGGCAGATACATGTTTCCCAAAATTCTGATTTTCACGTGAAAGCTTAAATTTTGTCATTGGGAACACATACCATTAATTTTCCTTGAAGTGACAGTTCATTCATGTTTGAGAAAAATATCTGCCAAATATGCACATCTGAATAACCAAGTTTATCTCACAAAACAATCTCATAATTGCTTTTCTCCAAGATAACCATCATATTTTGGTCTCCCCAGAAGTATTTTGTGCACATTTGCCTATTCATATAGAATATTAAAAAGACATTTACTCAACAGTCAATTTTTAAAATAAATAATTTTTACTGCTTTTTGAAGGACACTGAGTGAAGCTTTTCTTCTCCCTCTCCCTCAACTCCAAGTGCATGGCAATGAAGAATACAGTAACTACTGGTGTCTTCATTCATTCTGATGTTGGTGCTTTTACCCACCATGGGTTTTGCACCATCAGTGAACATGTCACCACTGTGAAAAAGGTAAATAAGGGTTTAGTATATTATGAAAATTGTTTTGACCTCACAGACGGAATCTGCAGACCACGCTTTCACACTTTGAGAACTGCCATCCTGAACTTTCCTAATTAGTTTAGATTAGGTTTAGCTGTAAGTAACAAAACCCCAAAATAATAGTAGCTGAAACAAGATGGACATTTATTTCTCTCTCATATAAAGTTGTTGTGGTATGTTGCCCAGGGCTAGTATGCTAGTGTAAGGGTTATGTTCCACAAAGCAGCAAAGCCCAGATTTCCATCCTTCTGCTTCATTCATGTAATTAGTTTTTGTTCTCAGTAGTGATTTCATGATCTAAAATGGCTGCTTCAGCTCCAGCTATTACATCTGCAGTCTATCCAGGAGGAAGGAACTAGAAAGAAAAGGGCTTGAACCAACTTTTAAGTTGCCACATGACACATCTACTTATGTATCAGACGTCCATCATATGAACACTGAACTGAAAGAGATGCTTGTAAATCTCCCCATATGTATGGCTGAATATATAGCCAAAAATTGAAAGAAGGGAAGGACATTTTGGGGGAAAACTAGCTGTGTATCACAATCTACCATTTTGGCTACCAAGTATTGATGTCTCACCTTTTTCTCTATATGGAAAACACCCATCCACAGGGGAGTGGGCTCAAGTTTCCATGCAGTGACTGCATTCAACTCCAGGAATATACTATTCTCTCTATAAGGTTTTAAACTGGCTCATTGGTATCAGATATCCTATAAATGAAAAAAGTATCTGCCCCTACATACCAAGTATGCAATAACCACTTCTATTGAGAAAGGGAAAGAATAAACAGTACAACCATCACTAGTTGCTAGAAATTATTAAGTCTACCACCACCATATCTCAGCTCATCTATTTGAAGGCAGTGGAAACCTGCCTAGGCAGGACTCCAAAGAGGAGTGAACATTTTAAAAGTGAGTTGACTTCTAAAGCTGCTTTTAGCTTGGGAGCTTTTGTCCATTCTTGTTGCAGTCAGGAGGCTGATAATTTTGGTTTTGTATATTTTAAGTCTTGCTTCTAGGGGACAGAAACCAGGAGAGCTTTTGGTAGAGATATACAGAAGCCTCAAGCATATGTAATTCCCTCTCGGAAAATTTGCAAAATTGTAGAGCTATTTAGGACAGAAGACAAAATTAAGCAGAGAGCCTTATGAAACAAAGACTAAATTCAGAACCTGCTGGAAGAAGGGGATCTGGGGAACAGCCTAGGTTATCATTTGAAAATTCTGAAGGCCAGGGCAAAGGTAGAAGAAGCCTTATACCAAGGTTTGGAACTCTGCCTTGATTTATCATGATTTCTAGCTTGATTAGGGTGAACACTATATTGTCCTAGCAAAAGGAAGGATGAACCTCTCTGGAGGAAGATATCACCAGAAGCCTGTAAAACTTGTATGTATAACACCTGGAAATTAATTGAAGATTCTGAGACATGCCAAAAGATAGGACCACATGACCAAAAACTAAGGAAAAAAGATACAAGAATAGACCCACAGATAATCCAGATAATGGAGTTAGCTGACAAGAACTCTAAAATAACTATGTTATTTTTCTTTCTTTTTTTAAAAGTAAAACAAAAGATTATTTATTTTGGAGAAAGAGTGCAGGGAGGGACAGAGGGAGAGGGAGAGAGAAACTTCAGCAGACCTTGCTGAGCTCAGAGCCCAATGTGGGGCTTGATCTCAAGACACTGAGATCATGACCTGAGCTGAAACCAAGAGTTGGATATCTAACTGACTCTGCCACTCGGGGTCCCTCTTTTGTTTTAATTTTAATTTCAGTATAGTTAACATATGGTGTTTTATATTAGTTTCAGGTATACAGTATAGTGATAACTATGTTATTTTTGTTTGAGAAAAGTTAACGGGGGAAAAAATGAAAAGGTAGAGGCTTTCATCAGAAAGTTATTCTATAAAGTTAATCAAAAATAGACATTCTATAACTGCATACAATATCTGGAATTAATAACACATTAGACAGATGTAACACTGGATTTGCACACAAAAGACAGAATTAGTGACCTGCAAGATAGGTCAATAGGAAACAATACACACTGAAGCACAGGAAGAAGAAAGTAATGGAACAACCTTTTGAGGCATATGGGCACAATGAAATGCCTTTATTTATTTATTTATTTATTCTTATGTTAATCCCCATACATTACATCATTAATTTTAGATGAAGTGTTCCATGATTCATTGTTTGTGTATAACACCCAGTGCTCCATGCAGAATGTGCCCTCCTCAATACCCACCACCAGGCTAACCCATCCTCCCACCCCCCTCCCCTCTAGAACCCTCAGTTTGTTTTTCAGAGTCCATTGTCTCTCATGGTTTGTCTACCCCTCCGATTTCACCCGCTTCATTCTTCCCCTCCCACTACCTTCTTCTTTTTTTTTCTTAACATATATTGCATTATTTGTTTCAGAGGTACAGATCTGAGATTCAACAGTCTTGCACAATTCACAGTGCTTACCAGAGCACATACCCTCCCCAGTGTCTATCACCCAGTCACCCCATCCCTCCCACCCCACCCCCCACTCCAGCAACCCTCAGTTTGTTTCCTGCAATTAAGAATTCTTCATATCAGTGAGATCATATGATACATGTCTTTCTCTGTTTGACTTATTTCACTCAACATAATACCCTCCAGTTCCATCCACGTCGTTGCAAATGGCAAGATCTCATTCCTTTTGATGGCTGCATAATATTCCATTGTATTGAAATGCCTTTAAAGATGTGTAATTGGAATCTCAGAAAGACAGGAAATAGAGAATGGGAGGAAGAAGGAAAACTATAAAGATTTAAGGACCCAATTTCTTTACATGATCACCTCAATAGATGCAAAAATAAATTGACAAAATCTAGTAAAACAAACACCCATACATGATATACAGATGGCATATTAGCACATGAAAACATGCTCAGTGTCATTAGTCATGAAAATACAAATTAAAACCACACTCACTAGAATGGCTAAAATTGAGAAAAATACCATATCAAGGGTTGATGATGTTGTGGGACAGCTGGTTCACAGTAACACTACTGGTAGGGATGTAAAATGATACAACCACTTTAGAAAAGAAACTTGTGGGTGATGGATGCATTCTTTATCTTGATTATGGTGATGACACATGCCAAGACTCATCAAATTTTATACTTCTTTAAAAATATTTTTTATTTATTTGAGAGAGAGAGCACAAGCAGGTAGAATAGCAGGCAGAGGGAGAGGAAGAAGCGGGCTCCCGGCTGAGCAAGGAGCCTGACACAGGGCTCAATCCCAGGACCCCGGGATCATGACCTGAGTCGAAGGCAGTTGCCCAACCAACTGAGCCACCCAGGCACCCCAAATTTTATACTTTAAATATTTGCAATAAAGTTGTATAAAAAATAGCCCCCCCAAAAAAGAGAAAAAGGAAAAACATTATTGCTATAAAGTTGTCTTTCACCCCACATCCTCTGAACAGGAAATAATTTCTAACTCTTCTTTGTTCCCAAATCACTTCTTATGTCTATTATAGTACTTATCAGATATCTCAGTTATCCATTATTCTAAAACTTAGAGGCTGCAAACAATAATTTACTATTTCTCACATTTCTGTGTGCTCGCTAGGCAATTTCTCTGCTGGTCTTGCCTAAGTTCAGTCGTGTGGCTGCAGTCAGCTGGTGAGTTGGCAAAAGCTGGAGGGTTTAAGATGGTCTGGGCATAGAGGGAAGACTAGGATCTCTCTCACCACATGGTTTCTTATCAGGTCTTAGTCTAACCAAATCTTCTTTACATGACAGTTGGGTCCCAAGATAGTAAAAGTAGAAACCATGAGGTCTCCAAATGCCTATACTCTAGATTTTATGCCATGCAACTCCTGCCACCCTCCCTTGGTCAAGACAAGTTACAAAACCGGCTCAAATTCAAGGAATGAAGAAGTTGACTCTGTTGACTCTATCCTTTTAGTGTGAGAAATGGCCATGTCATACTGCAAAGGGGCAAGGACACAGGAAGGCATTATTCATTAGAGACTGTTATTGTAATCATCTGGTCTTTCAGATAATGCCTTTTTATCACATCCATGTTTTTAGTACCTGTATCCTTTCTGTTATAAGTTTCTTGAAGGTAGGATCAGATTTTATTTATGTTTGTGTTTTTCTTTGCAACTATGGCAGACCTTTGCACACTGTGTAGTAAGTGTTGACTTTTTCCTGGATTCTAAGAGAAATAAAAAGTCAGTGGAAAAAACTTAAGTTGAAAATGCATCATTGCAGTAGTAGGGTAGAAAAGATATATTGCAAAGCCTTTAAAATCATAATCTCCAGAGCAGGCAAAAGCGAATAGCAACCATTGATGCGTCATCAGAATATCTTAATAATCATAGCATTGGTTTTTTTGGCAAAGAAGGAAAGGTAATACAGTCCCCAGTTTTATAGGTGAGAACAGTTGCAAATCTCTTTAAGCAGCTAGACCTTTATTTAAATACAACTCTTCTGATTCCATATTCTAGGCTCCTTTTTTTCTTCCAATTTTATAGGGTTGCCTTGTTATAGGCAATTGGAGAGAGGGGTGGATAACTTAGGGGCTTTAAATTTACAAACTAAACATTCTGTGGTTGGTATCCTTTTTGTATTTATTTTTCCCTGTGTAGCAAGTGAAAGATTCAAAAAGAACAATGCTTAAGGTGCTTAAAATAAACTTTCCTCATTTCCTTCAAGTCCTTTCTATTTCTAAGCAGTTGGATTTCGAGAGAAAAAGTATGTTGTCGAGCCGTTCTGCCAAAAGCTTAGTCCAAAATCTTTAGTCTTTCCTGGAAATTGTAGCCAGTGTTTTGCTTTTCTGCTATTAACACATTACCCTTTGCATGCCATTTGATATTTGGCATATTTTATAAACAGGCTGAACACTCTAAGCTGGATCCCAGCTACATTCAGGTTTTATAATTATATCTTCCTGCAGTATTCTTCCTACTCATATGGCTAATAAATAGTTACTAATTTGAGATTCAGCTTTTCTCTTTGTCTCTGCAAAATTTAGAAATTCAAAATGCAATTCATAAAAAAATACTTTCTACACTTACTTCTACCATTATGTGTTTGGTGCCCAGTAATGAACCAGATTATGAGGGAAGTGGGTCAAGAGAATCATGAGATCCAGCTCCTTTTGAGGATCTTCTGCTCTCAGGGAGATGGACAACCTTTGGGTGCTCTAGAATTCTGTAAATCTGAGTGACACACATGGGTCACAATGATGCTGTTAAATTCTTATATTTTATTATAGTTTTTTTATATATAATTCAGCATTGGGGGACAAAGTAAGTCAGCTTGACACATCATATGGGTTCGTCTTTACTCTGCAGTAAGACTTTATGTCAGTAACCTTTTAAATAAAAATACTGCATCCTTCCAATTCAGGAAAAATATAAATAAAATATGGCAATCTTAAAGGGCAAGACATAATTCAGTTTAAATCAGTGAGTTAAATCTTTCATGATTCCATGGCTCTCTGTGAATAGCATTAGCACGCTGTTCCACATCTGTTTGTGTGAGGCCTCGACACTGAGGGTCCTTGGAATTTATCACGATACCATATTATGGATTATCCCTCTTTCTACCTGGGTTTTTTATTAACTCTGTATCAATTTTGAACTTCTGAAGGCTTGGTAAGGGAGTTGTAAACTCATTAAAAAGACATGGATGGATTTAAACTACTCACCCACTTGCAATGTACTTCTCTGAGCCTCCGAGGGGAGTGATTGCTGCTGATAGACCTGGCAGTGGTCATACAGGAAGATCTACTTTCACGGCTGAAAAGTCCTTTACTTTTCTGAAGCCGTGCTATTAGTATTTGTCACTCAGAAACCACCAGTTCTAACCCCATCAGTTCCTAAATGTGGAAGCTCACACACGACGACTAGCCTCTCTGAAGTCTCAGTGTGTCCCCATTTATAAAACTGAGATAATAATATCTCTCTTTAGGGCTGTAAGGATTGAAATTATATATTTATAATGCCTGGTGAAATGCTCGGCATATAGAAGGTGCTTAGTAAATTGTTGTGAAGGTAGCAGTTTTCAGGACTCTCTCTGGTCTTCAATTTGGTGGTTAAATATATATATATATGTGTATATATATATATACATACATATACATATGTATATATATATATACACATATATATATATGTATTTAAGAGGAATCTGTTGAATATATTTGAGCTGAGGAATAATGCAAAAGTGAAAACATTCTACTTTCTCTCTCTTTGGACCTTTATTGTATGACTTTAAGTACTGAAATCTCAGTCCATCAGACACACCTTTGATGAAGTTAAGCAACCAAAAGATAACCCAGATCAAACACATGGCTTTGAAGTTATTTACAGCACTACTACCCCTAAAATAATTGCACCGAAGTACAATGATTTAGAGCCTCCCAATAGTTTTCTTACATATTGTTTAAAGCTGATGAGGTCCTATGAAACTCCTATAGTTTCATTGAAATAATGTTTAAATCTAAAGGTCTTCTGTTTACTAGTTGTTTGATCCTGGTCATTTAGCTCATCTGCAAATTGAATACTAGACACCATTATTATTACTCACAGGCTTGTTTTAAGATGGGATGAGATTTTGCATGGAAAATGGCTTTGTCATTCAGATAGCTGTTATCTTAAGTTATGCTAAATATCCATGGAGAGGGGGAATGGGACTTCCTTTAATGGAAAACTTCAGACACACCTCCTTTCTCATGTGAAATAGGACAGACTATAGAGTTCACTGGATTCTTCAAAATCGGTTAAGAGGAAATATTTCATCTCATGGCATGTATTTCTTTAGGAGCTATCTATTTTAATAGTTTTAGCCTTTCTCAATTACTAGCTTGACTCCTCCCCTCCCCTGGGTTGTGTGTATCTACCATATTTTGTTTATGATGGTTTGACTGGGGGGAATTTGTCAGTACTTACCGGGTTTCCTTTGGGATCTGCTTCCCTTCAGAGAAATGGACCACTTTGCTCCTGCCAGAAAGGCCCATGGTTTATAAAAGATGCCTGTGATTTGATAGGTGGTCTGCCTAATTCTGGGGTGAAGAACTAGCAAGCTCATTGTTGCTGCTGTACACCTCACCCATATTTCCACCCTACCCTTTATCCCCAGTAAGCCTGCTATTTTTATCTTCAACTCAAAAAGTTCTATATAAACTCAAAAATTTTATTTTTTTTTATTTTTAAAGATTTTATTTATTTATTTGACAGAGACACAGTGAAAGAGGGAACACAAGCAGGGGGAGTAGGAGAGGGAGAAGCAGGCTTCCCACGGAGCAGGAAGTCTGATGCAGGTCTCGATCCCAGGACCCTGGGATCATGACCTGAGCCGAAGGCAGACGCTTAACGACTGAGCCACCCAGGCGCCCCTAAACTCAAAAATTTTAGAACTCAAATGCGGGGGGGGAGTATTCTTTATTAATCTATGGGAAAGTAAGGGCTGACTTTTCCCAGACTGATTCCTCACAGGCTGGCCTCTGAAAAACCCCATAGAAACCAGTTATAGCTGAAAGTTTAAGACAAGCAAACCCACTTATGGTAGAACCCTGAAGTGGCAGTGTAGCTGGGATAGCTTGATTTCTTCAACTGATGAATGCTGAAGCAATGACATAAGGACAGTGCCAAGGTTCTGCCACACGGTGGCTAGGACCACAGGTTTGGACTCTAGCTGTTCATCACACCATGTGGGGGCATTGTATCTCTCAGCCATGCAACTTAAAAGCCCCACAGCCTAAAGACTGAGGTTTCTCTTCCAGTGCTGAAGTTTGGCCCTGCTGGGTACTTGAATGCTGTTCAAATGCAGTGGGAAGCAGGTTCACACACCTGCTATGGCTTTTGTCTCTGAATTTCCCCCACCCTGAACGTGGTCCCGAAAGCCTGGTGTGTGTGTGCTCCTTACTCGATCATCCATCTTTGGTTGCTGTCACCTCTAAACGTCAGCATTATCTGTCCCAACAGAGTGATCATAATTTATCTAGAGCTCTCTAATTGACAAAGAAATTTCATACAGATTATCTCATTTGGCTAAGACAACAATCTTGAAGACACAGGTATTCCTTACCCCATTTCACAGGCAAGGAACTTGAATTCTGAGAACTTCAAGGTCATATACAATGAATGACAGAGGTGGTTCTCTGTTATCCAGATCCTTGGCCTCTAATTCCTATGCTTGTTGTATTATAATCCTTTTGTAGGTGTTGGCATTTCCATAAACATCTATTGGGCCACACAGCAATGCCTGATTCCCTTGTTGCTATGGGAATAGTTGAATGCCTTGTTTTCTAAAAGTCTTTTTCTTTACCTCAGATAGCAGTTCCAGCGATGGATTTTGCTTCAAATAAAAATAGCCCATCTCTCTCTGCTCTCAAGAGTTTATTTCTCAAAATTACACCAAAGCTGAAGAAAAAAGAATAGATATTGCAACTGGTAGCATCTGGATGCCACAGAAGTGGTACTGCCAGTGAAAGATGAAAGAATACTAGGTTGGGATGGATCTGGAAGGATGGAAGTTTTGTATTTGAGCCCAAAGGGAAGATTGGATGATAGAAGGGAAAGGTGGAAAAGTCAGGAAAGAAGGAGGGGTTGGAAGAAAGAGAAGTATACATGCACTGCCTTAATATTGTTGCTCTGCCCATTGGTAGAGCACAAGTAGAAATGAAATCTAGATGGCAGCTCCAGCTTCTCAGACCCAGGGGAAGTACTGGGTGTGCAGGGCGGTCAGGCCACTTTCAGCACTCCTGGGACCATCAGGGACCAATCGGAATTATGACCATAGTGGTGCCCGACGAGTATGGAGTCTGATGCAGTTCACAAAGCACCTTTACTCAGAGGAATTAATTTTAGTTTCACAACCCACCCACTGGACCAGAAGCTTTCCTGACGTAATCTCAAATAAGGGAAGAAAATAATGACATCTAGGTCCATGCAGTAAAGAATTCTCTTCTTCCAAAAATAATTCATGGATGATTCAGAATAGTTTTGTTAGGGATGAGGGCATAGGTACACAATATAAAATGTGAGTGTGGCGTCTTGAAAATTTTTACTATTTTAATAAAGACAGCATGTAGGACCTTCCAGAGCAAGATCATGGTTGCATTTTTCATGCTAATATTGTTGAGCATAACTTTGGGAGAAGAGGAAACTTCTAGATTGAGTCAAATCAGAGATAAATGATGGTAGAGAGTAGAGCTGTAAAGAGTGAAAGCTGAGGGCCTTTTGGAGACACCAGGATGAGAGAGAGGATAGATAAATGGATCCAGTGGATGGGGCTGCAAAGTCCATACAAGGCAGATATTCTAAAGCTGGGAGTATAGAAGAGGGGAAAGAGCATTCAGTTTGGAACCAACAGATTCGAGCTTGAGTCTTGGCACTATCAATTAGGTAACTCTGAGCAAGTTACTTAGCCTCTCTGAGCTTTTGCTTTCTAATCTGTAATAGAAAAGGCGTAATAACAGCCATAATCCCTACCTCACAAGATTGAGAGAATCATATGTTTGTGTTCAAGAAATATCTTTAATTTTTTAAAAAGTGAATCAAGGAAAGTTATCCTGAATGGCTCAAAAATTCTTTCCAGCCCTAAAATTCAGTGACTCTCCAAACCAGGAAAGACCAGCAATGGAGAAGACAATCAAGATGTGATTACAGACTGAGGAAAGCACCTAATGCCAGATGCCTGATGACCTGAGTTGACCAGTGTGCAAACCGAATACACATGTTTGGACCTGAAGCTAAAGAGGGGTGTGGGTGAATTCGGGGCCCAGGAAAGAAAGGATCCCCCTTTTCTACAGACTAAGGAAATGAAAGAATTTAGGTTTGGAGTGGACGTGAGATCAAACAAAGAGAGTGATCCCGTAAGTTGGGGCTAAATTAGAAGAGGGACTTAGAGCCCCAAAAGACAGTGAAGATGGAGGGCTGTTGCAGTGAGGATCCCAGACAGGGTAAAGCAAGATATCTTTTCTCTTAAGGAGCTTACAGCCAAATGTGGCGCACAATGAGGCCAAGCTAGCTACAGGGGAGAGTTTAGGTAAGACAAGCAAAGCAACTTACGGTATCGCCGACTCTATTTACCATCTGCTTGGGATTTGGTGTAGGAGGCCAGTGTATTTTAAAATTAGGAAAAGGAAAAAAAACATCAAGTCAGAGTAGAGCCTAGAGATTTGTTTATGCTTTTTAATGCCAGAAACTTCAAATGGCTTTTCTTCTCTGCGGAAGGCAAACCTATCTGTAGTTTTGCACAGTTGAGAAGACGTGTTTCCGCTATCCCTCGAAATCTCACTCCCTGCCTTGCAGCCACAGAAAGAATCACTGTGGATCCTCACGTGTGCCAGAGCCTCTCTCACATCTCTCTGCTTTGCCACATTATTCGCTCTGCTTGTGCCTCCTGTCCACATCTGTCCAGCAACCTCTATACTTCACCCACTTTGTCTAAAAATGTGCAGGAGGAGCTTCCACTTGGGGAAGACCTTCTTGACAATTGTCCCTGTGTGTCACCAAGCAGACTGACCCCACATGCTCTGGGACACTGTTTTACTTTGTTTTCACCTCTATTATTTGGCTATACAATTCCTGGGATGGCTTGTTTCCCCTTTTTTTTTGCTCCTGTTAGGCCATGGATTTCTACTAGAGACAGAGAAATCCTACTGAGATGGCACATGAATAATGTATGGCATTTATTGCATGATTATAACATGGCCTAAGATCAGTGGTTCTCAAAGTTTCGGTTACATCAATAGTGCTTGCTAAAAATGCATATTTTCTACCCCCAACCCCAGAGAGTCTCATTCATTTGGGGCTGGGGGATCTGCATTTTAACACCTAGGTCACCCTAATGCAGTTGGTCAGCTGACTCTGTTTCACAAAATACTAGCATGGTTTCCTCATGTCTCCTCTGGCCTCTTGCTCCTTAACTCTAGACTGTTTCCCTTCAGGAAGCAGGGGAGCCAGGGACAGTAATTTGGTGAAACTCAAATCAGTGGGACACACCTGGGTAAAATGTTCTGTCCTGAAAGTCAAAGGCACAGACTAAAATAATAATTATTTGTTGGTGATGTTTATCCCCATTTGCCCTTACTTCCTTTTCCACTGACAGTCCATGACTGGCCATATTTAAAGCTGTGCTGGTTGATTTTTTGTTTCTTTCAAGGAGCTGTGAATAACTCCTCAAAGCTAGAAGAATTCATGCATTTGAAAACTGAATTGTGATGAGCTTATCTATCAATGGCATGATGCTTCCTCAGTCATTCTGTTCTGAGCAATAAATCTATAATCATTGGAAGCAAGAGCCTTTCATTATACATGTTCATATAGTTCAGTTCAAAGGCCCAGATTATCCAAATCGACACTAGCAACAACAGCTACCATTTATTTACATTTCATTTTGTACCAGGGCTGAAATTCTTGATTCTTCTAGAAATTGTGGTTTCTAGAAAACACTTGCCAAAAGGCTAAATCATGCTGTTATATGTGGCCTTGGAACAGATTATCTGGGCACTGCCCCATTTCCACCAACTTCTCTTCCCCCAGTTTTGTAGAAAACACTGACAATCACATAATTCTTGGTCCATTCTGAAGATTCTCAAAACCTCGAAAAGCCTTGTTAGACCCGTTCAACCATTGCAGAGCCTTTTTCACCAACTGGCAAAGGATAATAGCTAAGCCACGAGGGCAATATTTTAGGCTGAGAGCAGGCTGGTTTTGTGGAAGTCCAGCAGCTTCTGTGAATATTAATCAGAGGCAGAAAGTGGCATAAGCAGCACCATGAGCAGCTGGGGCTGACTTGGCGTGGGTGAGAGACCCTACGAAGTGGGACAGAAAACCCTAGCTTGGCAGCAGGCCCCTGAATTTACTCTCAGCTCTGCCTGTGGCCCCAAGACCTTAGAGGAAGCTCTCAATCTGTGTGGGCCTGGTTGTTATTTTAGATGATGCTGTTGGTGTAGGTGAGAATCGATGAGAGTATCCTTGAAGGAACTTCCCACACCTCGGCTGTTAGGAGATTAACCCGTCGTCTGTCTCTACTGGCTATTTCATGGTTTTTCTCAACAGACCCTCACAGCTGATGTGACTGAGATCACTGCTCACAGCAGGACTGCAGCTGGCCTTGGAACTGAACTGCTGAATATTTATGATAATTGAGAGCCTCAGAGATGAGTCTGAACTTGGCGATGTTGCCCTTACCACTTGTGTTCTATTTAGGAGCCAACATAGTTGTCCCGGTTGGAGGTCATTGTTGCCTAAGTGTGGGGTGTGTTCACTGTGAGGTGAAGGGTGAATCAGGGTATTGCCTAGAAAAATATTTTTAATGTATAAGTAGGTATTTATTTTACTGCATGTTTTTTAAAAAGATTCATTTGAAAAAAATAAGTAAAAAAAGTCAATTATATAAAGCAAATCATAATACGGGTGGTAAAAGAATATGACAAAAGTCACGAAAGTGGTACATGAATGATGACAGCTTAGGATCTCTTCCTGGGATAGAAATCCATAACTCCTTCAGCAAAATTCTTGGGGCCAGATGTGTTTCAGAATATCTCATGCATTCTTGTCACACCCAAGGGTAGCTGGAAAGGGACTTTAAAATACATTATTTCCACGGTAAAACATATGAATACTTACTGTAACTAGGATGAATAAGGTCTATAAATAACATCACATCAGTGAGGTCAAGTGTTGCAGCCAAATGAGTTATAAAAGGTATCGTTTTTCAGATGTTTTTGCATTTTGGAATTGTAGATCCCATTTTTCACCTGTAGTAAAATAGGCCAAGAGGAAAAAGAGACAAATCCAAGAACCTTAGACCTGAACATACTTAATAGTTTCTAAAACAATTTCCCTCTCATTATCTTATTTGTGAGGTATACACTCTTGTATTACAGATGAGGAATCTGAAGCTCAGAGAGGCTAAGTGACTTAGCCAAAATCACACAGCTCAACTGGTAACAGCTGGGCCAGGACTAGAACAGAACTCAGGTTCTCTGTCTCCAGGTTCTTGGATCTTCCCATACCATAACCTACACATCATATAATAAGTTCTGAAGAATCAAAATTGCAGAAGTTGACTTCTTGAACATGGAGTACAGAGATTCTTCCTTCCAGGGACTCTCTTAACAGACTCTGTAATTTCCACAGGGAGGCTTCTTGATGAAAAGGATGAGAGTGGAGGACATAACTTTGACCTTTTAATGTTTGAACTAAAGATATATCCAAGGTGGTTGGATCACTCTCTTCAGGCAGTGCATAAAACCCAGTCCCAAAATGCTTGTTATGGTCCAGGGGCATTTCAGAGGAAACATTGCCTGCTATTTTGAGAAATTCTAATAGTGGTAATCGTTTATTGAACACCCGCTATAGGCCAGGCACTCCTCCCCATAACATTCTGGAATGTTATGACCACTCCCCTCCTCCAGATGAAGAAATGAGGATTCAGAGACCAAAGCTGGTTTGGGCCAGACAAGTCAGGTTTGGGCCAGATGTGGTTCTGCTGGGGTCTGCAATCTTGCCCGGTACTGTACTCTAGCAATGACAGAGCCCCGGATTTCTGGTCCACCCATGGGAGGGATGCCTTTTCCCTTGACCCCAGGCTGCTGATAGACAGACAGGCTAGACGGATTGGTTTGGGAGGCGGCAACCCAAGCACATCTTCCACAGTCCTCATGAGGGTGACTTCAGATGAACTCAAGAGTGCTGTATTTGCAAGATGCAGATGCAAAGGCCCTCAAGGAACTTGGCCATGATTCTTGATGTGCTCCAGAGGAAAGAACCTTTCACAGAGCCCTTTTACAACTGGACCCCGCACTTCGCATGCCTGTGTCCCAGAAATCCAAGTGCAAGTTGATTCAGCCACCTGAGTCTGATGGTGCAGCCTCCAGCAGTAGGGGAGTCAGAGGGAATTCACTATAGTCAGGAAGCCACAGCAGGTGTGCATGGTTAGAATGTGACACAAGGGTGGAGTTTGGGGAAGGACTGGGAACACAGGCTAAATCACAAGGAGCCTAGTTGTGCTCACTAGAGATGGTTACATTTGTCCTATAGGCAATGGAGAATCACCCAGTGGTTCTTGACTAGAGGAACAACATGGTCATATTTCCATGTGTGATCTCTTATTTGATTTGGAAATCAGGGACCGCCTCCCAGAAGAGGTATCAGTTAACCTAGGACTGAAGGGATGGGTAGGATGTCAAGCAGCAGAGGTGTTCATCCAGGGCAGAAGCAGCCGTGACAACAGACAAGGTATGTTCAGGGTTTGCAATGCTATGAATCAAAACAAACCATTTCCATGTTTTGAGCACCTGCTCTGTGCACTGGCACATACATTTATTAACTCCCTTAATCATGGCAGAAGCCCTGCAAGGAAAGTCTTAATTCCTAGGACATGGAGGTGGGATTCAGATGCATTCCCATCAGACCCTAAAGCCCATTGTCTTCCCATCCCACAGGATGTCTCTCCAATGGAGAGACACAGTCTTGACTCGGAACACAGAGGGAGCTGGAAGAACAGTGGAGGCTCAGACAGAAATGAAAGTTGAAAACATATTTCAAAGAGCGTTGACAGCTTCGTGGCTATTCCACATTTGATCTCTCCATTACTGCACTCTGTGCCTGTTCCCTAATGGGGCAATGTTAATCAAAATGAGATTATTATGTGCAGGAGAGGAGTGCTCCCAAGGAACCCGTTTTAATTCCAGGATTAATTCTCCTAACTTAGTTACTGTTCCTTTGTCTTTGTCTTTCTCTCTCTTCATTTTTATGAGTCCATATACTATAAGTGAAAACTGGAAGTCATGAAAAAGAATCCCAGGAGCAGGCCTGCATCTAGGACTGTTCAGAAAGCTGTTTTGAGGACACAGAGAAATTCCAGAGAGTTGGCTAAGATTTGGTGAACGTGAGCTGGATCCTGGGGTTGGCCTGTGGGGGATAGAACCATCCACAGGACAGCCCCCTACTCCCACCCACCTCACAAAGCTCAGAGGATTTACAGTAGAAGTCAAGCAGATACCTCTGGAACAGTCAGAGACACTTGCAAGCTTAACTGTTAGCTACTGACTGAAAGAGAGGAGGGCAGTGGGGGAAGTGGGGCCATTATAGATGGCAACAGGCAGGGAAGGCTCCCTGCACTTGCAGGAAAGGCCCTGCATCTTGAAAGTGGTGCCTTCTTGAAGTTCAGGTGCTGGCTCCCTGACTAATGGGCCCAGTTTGGGGGCAGCATGGAGAGGGGCTCTTCCCTGCTGTGAGCACATCCCATTGAAGCAGACCCATTGATAATTTCAGGTCGTCCATACACCAGTAGCACCAAGATTAACCCGAGGGGGGCAGTTACAGCTAATTATCCTGTGGGATCGTTATATTATTAAGAGCCAGACCTGTATCCCCAAACCCTCTGGGCTCATACAAGTTAAAGTGACCCAAAGAACCTAAAGTGAGCACCCAAAGGACCCAGGGGTCACCTGAGTGTGGTTTCCCTTGGCCCAGCCTCAGATCAGGTGTTTCCAGGATAAAAAAAACCAAGGGGACTTTAAAAAAGTAAATGATATTGTCAAAATTGAACGAGTATCACTTTTTCTGAGAAAAGACAATGACTCTGCATGTGTGTCATGCTAAAGTTCAAGAAATGGCCACAGGGCCCTCAAGTATCAGTGTACCTTTGACCCTCTTTTCTCCACATCAGGATTTCTCTGTCTTTGGGAGCATGGTGTGAGCCAGCCTGAGTCTGTCTACCATTGAGCTCCTGGGGTGCAGCTTCTTCTGGTCTGATGCCAAGACTCTCCCATTCTGTCTTCCAAGGTTCTAGAATCCCACCCCTTAGATGTTGCCTTTCCCCACTCTGGCCCCACTGATCGTGAGAGATTTCTCTTCTCATTGCCTCTAAAGACAAGCAGATGGGCTTCTCTTGTTTGGAGGTTTTTTTGTTTTTTTGTTTTTCCTCAACTAATCACAGTGGGGACACAGCACAGAGACCACAGTAACATGCACAGGTTACAAAGTTTAGGAAATCTTACACAATTTATGCTACCATGGTCTCTTCTTACAGGTGCTTGGCAGATTGGCCAAGCAGAAAGTGGTTGTCGGATCTGGGTCCAGATCCTGGTCTAGCTACTTACCAGCTGTTGTCCTTAAGCAGATCAGCTACTTACCCCCACCTGGTTCCTGGTGTTGTAGAGACATAAGATCACACATACACAGCACCGCACCTAATGCCCGGTATGTAACAGATGCTCCACACAGAACTGTGTTTGCCAACATAGTCGCTGGGAAGGCCCTTGGACCCCAGGTCTCTATCTTCATTCCTAAAGGTGAGGGTCATCGCTTTCTCCATGAAGACCACGTTTCAAGCTTACAGGCTGTGGATGGAAAATGTAGAACCACGGGCACCAACCAGTCTCTCCAGCTGCCCCATTTGTCTGCGGTAGGTGATTGCAGTTTTGAGGATACAGGATGGGCCTGGGGCCCTCCTCACTGGACCCCAGACACATATGAGTGAAATGTCCTCTGAGAGGAGTAGCTTGTAATTCTCTTTTCTCACTGAAAAGTCAAAACCAACTGTTCTATTTCTTTTCACATTCTCTTCTCATCTCAGGGTAGTGAACATCAGGCCTTATTGTTGCTCCCGAGGTAGGGAGGCAAAGATATCCAACCATATTCACCATCTTGGAACATGTTTCACATCTGAATTTCTCTTGGGCCCTTGACTATCCCTGAACTCTGAGGCAGAGGTTTTCGTAGAGATGAATCTGGCCAGAGCTTCATTATCAGCTGGGAGAGTCAGTCACTGTGCCCATCTGGTTGGACACTGGTCAGGCCACAAAATGCCGCATTCCTCCTCCCCCCACCGCCCCCCCTCCCCCCCCAGCGAGGATCCACATCCATGGCAGGCCTGCCACTCCCATAGTCTCCCTCAAGGTCAGGTCCCTTGGGGGTCGGGATTGGGTTAGAATTTGGATCCCACATTTGGATCCCACTTGGGGGTGGGATTGGGTTGGAATTTGGATCCCCACGATCACTCAACAGAAGTTCTCTTGGGGGCATCCACATCTGCGCCCTTCCCCTATCATGGTGTGATTGGGTGTGCAGAGCTCCATACATGCTTCACTCCCCCTGGAAGAGGAAACCAGTGCTTGCTGAGTGCCCGTTGTGCTGAGCACCGGTTGCAGAATGTCGTGCGTGGTCTCATTCTCTCTCTCTCAACAGTCCTTTAAAAGCAGGAAGGAGAGCTGAAAGGGTGGGCAGTGAGTTTGATGGTTCCCTGGGAACTCAGGTGACAAGTTTCTGTTTGGGAGTTAAATCAGGAAAACCCAATCATGGCGGAAACCAAGCAAGTATCCGCTGATGAGAAACCCGGGGGTCTGGAACCGTAAGAAACTGTAATCAGGTGACCTGACCCTAAGAAGACTGAGCAGGAGTCTTTGGAACCCACTTAGCAGATACCTATTCACTTGTAATTTATGGTTGGGTGAAAAATCGAAGGGGGAGAGTAAGGCTGAAGAACAGAATTTAAAAAAATCCTCAAAGAGCCAGGAGTGGCTGTGTCTTTCAAACACTGTCCAGTGGAGAGTGTCTGCTGCCCCATGGGCATCACCATTCCTATTTCTGGGTAGATATATTATCTCATGGATCAGTCTACACAACTTGGCATCTCCACTGATCTGACAAACCTCTGATCAAACCTTGCAGTTTTGAGGTCCAGATATTTGGTTATAGGGAAAGACAGTTGAGAGGTGCCGAAGTGGGCAACTGGACTTGGTTGGCAGGTGCATCCCATCTTAAACCAACAAGAAGACATTCTTTCTTGTGTCTCAATCTCCAAGTGGTGCATGCCCAGTAAGCCTGAGGCATGTGCTTCCCTCTGAGACCTCACTTGCTCACAGCCCTTGCAAGGCATTCTTACCAGCTCATCTGCACAGGCTCTAAGGAATAAGACAGCCATTATTCAACCAATAAATAAGTGTGGATGTACTTAGAGGTTCTAACAGAAATAGAAATTGGAGAACAAAGTCATTAATTTTTTTTTAAAGATTTTATTTATTTATTTGACAGAGCGAGGGAGCACAAGCAGGGGGAGCAGCAGAGGGAGAGGAAGAAGCAGGCTCTCCACTGAGCAGGGAGCCCATTGCAGGGCTCGATCCCAGGACTCGGGGATCATGGCCTGAGCCGAAGGCAGACACTTAACCGACTAAGCCACCCAGGTGCCCCAGAACAAAGTCATTATTAAGTGTAAACAATGAAAGGCTGAAGGTGATTGTAGGGTGATGCTTAAACATGTGGACTGAAGGAGAAACATCAGAACCTCAAGCAGCACCAAGCCTCTTCTCTTCCCAGAGATAACTGTGTATAGGTCATTTTATCTCTACTGGGTAATTCCCATTGTCCAGAGAAGACACAGTGTGATCCAAGGAGCTGTGATATTTAATATTTCACCAGAGCCTTTTTCTTGCCTTGGTGACTTTTCTTTTTTGAAGGAGAATACTTCACTTAGAAATGTCAGAAAATTGATAATTATAAAGGGCATTTTAGTCACATAGCATGAGGCTGGAAGGGAGATGAATTATATGAGACGTAATTTCTGCCAGGGCCACTTTGTACAGCTGTGTAGGTTGTGCACTGCACAACCCTAGAGTGTGCTATTAGCACCATAGTCTATGGAACTGTCGCCTCTCCCCAGGTTGTTCAATGCAATATGTGGCATAAGGGGGGCTCTGGCACATCTAGGGAGCTTATAATATGGTTTGGATTTGAAGGTGACAGCTACACCGTGGAGCTCCCCACAGTGCCTCAGATGTGAAACATTTTGCTCAGTGTAGGAACTGGGACTGGAAATTGTGAATTCCTTTTGTGAGTGCTTTAGTGCATGTTCATGAGAGGAACATTCCAGTGATGTGACTAAAACTGAATGTGCAGAAGGATCCCAGCACGTGAAGAAGCTGAAATGTGAACAAGAAGTAATTGTCTGATGCAGCCTCACCTTTGGGAGCCACAGTGTCTCTTCAGGAAGAATGATAAACTGTAAGAAAAGTATGCTTTCAAGTGCTGTGGCTCTTCCCTCTTTGCCATTGTCAAGTGACAGCTTGAATATAATTGTCCGGAGACAGTTTCCAAAGCCACCATAAAAATGAGTATGCATGGTTTATTTTAACTTGTGAATTGACGTAGAAGCATCTGCCTGTTGAGAAATACAAATGGTCTGCATTAGTCAGCTCCAGCTGCCATTACAAAGTACCACAGATGGGGGGTGGGGGTGGGGGTGGGGGCTTAAGCAACAGGAATTAATTTTCTCACAGTTCTAGAGGCTGGAAGTCTGAGCTCAAGGTCTCTAGGGTTGATTTCTTCTGCAGCCTCTCTCCTTGGCTTGCAGACAGCCTTCTCACATGGCCCCACATGGCTTTTCCTCTGTGCACACGCGTCCCTGGGGTCCTTCTGTGTCCAAATTTCCTCTTCTTATACAGACACTAGTTGAAATTGGATGAGGGCCTACTCTAATAGCTTCATTTTAACTTAATCACCTCTTTAAAGGCCCTATCTCCAAATATAGTCACATTTTGAAGTTCTGGGGTTTAGGGTGTCAACATATGCATTTTAGGGGGACAGAGTTTACCCCGTGGAGCACCTGAAGCATCGTAGGGAGGAGTGAACTTTTGCCAGAAGGTGGACTGCAATATGCCAGGCAGAAATCTAACCAGAGATGCGGCAGCGGCTCACCAAGAAATATAATACCTCGTCCTCCAGTCTGGGCCCTTGAATCTAAGTCAAACCTGTCTGGAGGAACGTGATGGGACAGAGTCTGAGGACTTTGCAGATACTAGAGCAAGGCATCTGCACCTTGTGACCATCAGACCAAGGCGAACAAATGGCAAAGGACAGAGGGACAGACTGTATCACTGAATTAGAGACTCCATATTGAATTCACAGGGCCACTGGCCCCAGAGGGCTGCCCATCCAAGAAAGCCCACTCACAGAGGACACACAAGGCAATATCTGAATATAAGTGTCCTCCATGGCTCGTGTGGGAAGTTAAACTGAGGTAATACATGTTTAACAGTGATAGATGGGGGCGCCTGGGTGGCTCAGATGGTTAAGCGTCTGCCTTCGGCTCAGGTCATGATCCCAGGGTCCTGGGATCGAGTCCCGCATCGGGCTCCCTGCTCCTTGGGAGCCTGCTTCTCCCTCTGCCTCTCTCTCTCTCTCTCTGTCTCTCATGAATAAATAAATAAAATCTTTAAAAAAAATAAATAAACAGTGATAGATGATTAAACTGTGTTTGTTGGATTAGTCCTCCTTTTTTGTGGTCTGTGTAAAAGCAATAATACTTAATAATTATTACACAAATTACTGAACGCTGGAATTATGCTAAGGTTTATACACCACATATTACCTTGAATCTGTACAACCCTTTGAGGTGGGTTTTAATTGAGATCCAGGACCCAAAGTCAAACCAAAAGTAGATGTCAGCTCTGGGATTTGGCCTGTAGCTTGGCCCACTCCATAGCCACACAGTTAATCATTGGTCTATGGGCTAGTGCAGAAAGTTCTGGAAGGCAGGGTCTAGAGTGTGCTGTTAGCACTGAAGTCTCAGTTTTGCCAGTAGCCAGGCAGGCCATCCTTATCTCTGGCTGTTCCCTTCCATGTCAGAAAAGGGAACTTGGTGGGATGGGTGGTAAAGAAAACTGTAAGGCTCCCTGGACTCAGTAAGCAAGGGTTACGTTTGAAGCAGTTCATCGCTTCTTGCAGACGGTGTCATGGTCAGTGGTTCTAGGCAGGAGGGATAATTGGTGTCTCTTCTCTGATTCTACATTCAGTTTCCTTGGCTGAAGAAATTAGATTACTCAAGGGGTTGAGAAAAGGAACATTGGTAATAAAGTGCAAAGAGATGGATTACACTCGGATCTTTAACCTTTTCGGTGCTAAGCAATTGATTTAAATCCTGCCTGTTTGACAGTGATGGATGGCTGAGGACCTAAGAATTTTAGCCCCATTTCTAAGGGATAACTTTTCTTGTATCTAAACAAACCCCCAAAATGATCACTAATTAACCTCTTTCTTTGGCATCTCTGTCAAGAGGCCAATTTTGATGGGTTTCTAGTGCCCAAAAAGCGTTGTATGGACATGGTTTTGGTGGTTTCCCATGAGAAAGGAGGTCAGTCTCTTTTTTTCATTTTATTTTAAAAATTTTATTATTTTTTATTGAAGAATAATTGACATACAATATTATATTAGTTTCAGGTATACAATATAGTGATTCAATATTTATGTACATTATGAAATGGTCACCATGATATCTAGTTACCATCTGTCACCATACAAAGTTGTTACAGTATTATTGACTGTATTCCCTATGGTGTACATTACATCCTTGTATCTTATTTATTTTATAACTGGATGATTGTACCTCTTAATTTTATCTATCTTATCCATTCCCCTACCTCTCTTTTCTCTGGCAACCATCAGTTTGTCCTCTGTATCAATGAGTCTGTTTCTGTTTTGTTTGTTCTTTTTTTTTCAGATTCCATTTATTAAGTGAAATCATACAGTATTTGTATTCCTCTGTCTGACTTATTTCACTTAGCGTAATACACTCTAGGTCCATCTACTTGGACCTAAATGGCAAGATGTCACCCATTTTTATGCCTGAATAATATTCCATTGTATATTTATATACCACATCTTCTTTATCCAACCATCTATTCATGGTGGACACAAGTTGCTTCCATATCTTGGCTATTATAAATAATGCTGCAATTAATATAGGGGTGCATATGTCTTTTCAAATCAGTGTTTTCATTTTCCTTGGGTAAATACCTAGAGGTGGAATTGCCAAATTGTGTGGTAGTTCTTTGAGAAGTCAAGGAGTTGAGTTGCCTTGATTTGTGACTCACATATTTAATAGTAAAAATAAGTTTAAACATTTTAAGAACTTTCCCTAATATACTAGAAAGAGTATCTGTTAACTGGGAGACATGGCCCCTAGGTCTACTCTTTAGCGACCTCTGTCCTCCCAGTATGCAGCAGGCACTCAACTGACATGTGTGACATGAATGGATAAACCAAGGAATGGGATGTGAGACCTTGATGAAGTCCCCATCTTTATCTGCCTCAGTTTTCTCATGTCAAACTTAGGTAAAGCTTGACCCCTGGACCTCTCAGGTATGTGGTGAGGGTCAGATGAGAAAACAGAGAACCATAATCCTGGCTAACATTATTTCAGCATTCCATCATGACAGGCACTCTTTGAAGTGTTTACATAGCTCATCTCTTACTGTGAGCAGTAATTTTCTAGATTGAGAGCAAAATTCCTCCAAAGTGTGTCTAACCATCTTTAATTTCTCTCGTTCCAGTCTCCTTTCAGTAAGGCTTTTATCCCCAGCCCCTTCACCAGAAATGTTCTTGTCAAGGTCACCAGTGACTCCAAATCACTAAATCCATTGCCAGTCTGTGCTCATCTTATTTGACCTCTGCCTTCTGCATTTGCCACAGGTGATCACTCCTTCAAAGCCATTTGCTGCCACCACAACCCCATCCCTCCCCCATACCCTACACACTACTAGCCAGCCAGTGGCAGGGAGTCTCTTTCCTCGCTCTGTGGGGGGACTTAACCTCCATCCATCCCACTTCACTTACTCAAGGCCATCATTGTCAGTAATAACATCCCTCCATCCAACGGTCAACGTTTTGGGAAAACGAAAGCCACACATTTACAATCTAGCCCAACCCTCCTGCTTGACAGGTGAGAGACTAGGGCCCCAACGTCACACAACTGGCTAATGGTAGGGCTCTAAACCCCCAACCTTTTGCCTCTTAGTTCAGCGCTGCAGAAAGTAACATCTCCTACAAGGAAAAATATAAAGACTAGAACACTATGCAAATCAAGGCTACAGAACTTTGCTTCCAGCTTTGCACTCCAACTTTCAACTAATGGCATTTAAAATAAGGTTTGAAAAGTGCCTGGAGTTTCACATTTTCTATAGCTAGTAACTTTAACTTTCATGACGGGGCTTATTGCCATCACTCTTAACTGTATCCGTCAGGGGCTCAGCTCATCTTTTTGATGAGGACAAGGTGGCCCCAGAGGATACTGTCCAAGAGTGAAAGAGATGTTAGAATAATCCCAGTCAAGCTCAAGGCAGTGAGTTACTTTTGAGCTTTCTTTATAGATATTCTTAGGCCTGCTTTCAAATATATTGTACCATTTATTGAACCTCTACTATGTGTCTACCATCAACTGGTTATTTTTACACATTATGACACTGAACACCTACAAAACCCTATGAAGTAATAACAATTATTTATTGATCACCTACTATGTGCCAAGAACTTGACATTCATTATTTCCAATCCCCACAAATCCCTTTCCTTCCTCACAGGGCTAGAAACCCAAATCAGAGTTTACTATCTACCACTGGTCCTTGCAGTAAACATGATTACTATTCCAATTGTGTACATGAGTAAACTGAGGCATGAGGAGCTTCAGTGACACATCCAGCAACACACAGCAATAGTGAATCAACCCCAGAGCAGGCCAGCCTGTTCACTTGGTACTCTACTCACAGCTATGGCCTCGTTAAATCTGTCTGCTCAGGTCAAACTGGGAGCCTATGGGCATCCAAGTAGCATGACTTGGATATGACCCACATAGCAGACTGCAGGTGAGAAAATCCCAGCAGGATTGCCTGAGATAGCTCCAGGCACTTCTGAGAAGAGGCCACCACACTCTTGATGGCTAACCCAGGCTGGTGTTCAAGCTTGGGAAGCTGGGAACACATCACTTGCTTTTCCTTGGAGTCTAGCTCCAGTTCATTAGCCTCAGGAAAATCACATTCTGAACAGCAGAAAGAGTGTTTCTCTAAGTACAGGAACACTTTTGAAAGCCCCACAAGAGATTGTAAAAAGCTCTGAATGTTGTTTATAAAGTAATCAGATTAGGAAAAGAAAAACGAAGTTGGTCCTGCACTGGAGAAGGAAGGTATAATTAACAAGAACAACAAACACAGAGAAAGGAGAACAATGCTGACTTTTTACTTTTGTTTTTTGCTGTTCTGTTGAAATGAATCTTTTGAGTCGGTCCTTTGCTATAAATATAGGTGAATCTCCATTTCTTCCTCTAAGCACTGGACAGATTTTACCCATGGCTTGTGTGTCAAAAGGGAAGGATATTTATTGTGTACTGACCATGTGACCATAGTGTAGTTAGCTAGGGGCACTGGGTTCATCTGCTCAGGTCATCCTCACGGAGTCCACTGAGGTTAGCTTCATTTTCAGGCTCTCCTCTGGTCATCTGCTCTCCTGCTGATGCCACCCATTGGCTGAGTTGAATTAGAAGCTGCAGGAGCCTGGGTGACTCAGTGCTTGAAGGTCAGCATCCCTGGACACTGGGGAGGTGTTGAGGGCAGAGAATGAGTCTGGAGAGGCAAATGCGGACTTACCACCACGGTGCCCGTGCTGATTGCTTTGAGGTAGGCATGGTGATCTGATGAGGATCTTAACTAAACTTGAACTTTGCTCTTCGATCCTGCAGTTGACTGGGGGCTCATTAGCAAGCATAGGTCCTCCCGTAGAACGCCTTCAGGATCTTTCCAGGTCTGGAAAACTACAGGTGCTGGCAGGAAGCCATTTGACAGGGTGCACAGAGGACGGACTAGGAGCCAGGAGACCTGCCACACAGAGTGTGTCACCTTGGGCAGGTCTCTGTCCCGAGCCTGATTCCTCATCTGTGAAATTAGTGGGGTTGACCTGATCCGGGACCTCAGCCCTCTCTGTGCATCAGAATTTCCCAAGAAATTTTATTTTTTTTAAAGATTTTATTTATTTATTTGACACAGAGAGACACAGCGAGAGAGGGAACACAAGCAGGGGGAGTGGGAGAGGGAGAAGCAAGCTCCCCACAGAGCAGGGAGCCCGATGCAGGGCTCAATCCCAGGACCCTGGGATCATGACCTGAGCCGAAGGCAGACGCTTAATGACTGAGCCACCCAGGCGCCCCTTCCCAAGAAATTTTAAAAACCATTACCTGCCTGAGCCTTACCTCCAGAGCTTTTGTTTCATTTGGCTTGAAGTGGGGCCTGGGAATTGATGTTCAGAAATATGCTCTAGGTCATTCTCATGTTCAGCCAGGATTGAGAAACAGTGGACGAGACTGTCACCTCCAGTTCTGGAATTCCACTTCCAGGGACTAAGGTCTCTTCAGTTCTAAAGCTTTACTTTTCTATGAAAATAGCATACAAGGAAGTAAGTGTTTTATTGAGAATCTGATGGCACATTTGTAATATCGTATTCTCTTCACCCCAGTCTTGAGGCTGTCGTAGTTATCACACCCATTTTCATAGTTGAAGCAATTGAGATCAGAAAGTTTTGACATTCAATTTGGCAGTATTTACTGAGAACCTACAGCATGTCAGTACTGTTGTAGGTTCTAGGCACAGATGATGAACAAAACAGAGGTTCTCACAGAACTGTCCTCATAGAGATCATGTCCTAGTCTAGAAGATGGATAATTAGAGCTACCAAAGCTCCCTGCTTTGTCTGGGATCAAAACACCTGTTCATTATTTTTAGCTTGCCCTTTCACTCTCAAAATGTCCTGATTTGTTTGATAGGCTATATTTTTATCCTACAGATAATAAACAAAAAATGAACAAAATGGTTTTAGATGGTGACAAAGGCAATGAAGAAAACAACTATAGCATTGTCTTGTAAAAGAAATTCCATGACTTATAGACATACATTTCTCAGAGTCTTAAGCCTCAAAATGTTATGGTTGAGTTATTCCAGAGAGTGGCTGCTTGGACTGGGTGGTCAAGGAACACTTCCCTGAGGAGGTGACACATGAGTTGAGATGTGAACAATAGAGAGACCTGGGAACAACAGACAGTGGGAACAGTTAAGTGCAAAGGCCCTGAGGCAGGCATAAGCCTGTTGTGTTCAAGGGACCAAGGAGAGTCACCATGGTGAGGCCCACTGAGCACCTGGGAGATGGAAGGAAATGAGGTTGTAGAAGTGGGCAGGGCAGGTCTTGAGGGCTTTATTGGCTATGGGAGGATTTGGATTTTATCCTAAGTGTGATGGGAAGACTTTGGAGGGGTATAAGCTAGGGAGAGCTATGATCTAATTCAGTGGTCCTCAACCAGGAGTGATTTTGTCCATAGGAGGCATTTGGCAATGTCTGGAGACACTCTTGGATGTCACAATTGGGGGAGCAGGTGCAACTGGCATCTGGTGGGTAGAGGCCAGAGATACGGCTAAGCATTCTACATCGCAAAACGCAGCCCTCTCCTCACATATGCACACAACAAATAGATATCCAGACCAAAATGTCAATTGTGCGGAGGTCTTAAAAGATCACTCTGCACTGTTGGTGTGAATATAAAATGCTGCAACCACTATGGAAAACAGTATGATAGTTCCTTTAAAAATTAAAAATAGAATTACCATATGATCAGGGTGCCTGGGTGGCTCAGTCAGTTAAGCATCCTACTCTTGATTTCAGCCCAGGGCATGGTCTTGGGGTTGTGGGATCCGGCCCTGCATCAGGCTCCGCACTCCATGAGGAGTCTGCTTGGGATTCTCTCTCTCTCTCTCTCTCTCCCTCTGTCCTTCCCCCTGCTCATGCACATGCATGCATGCTCTTTCTCTCTCTCTCTCAATAAATAAATAAAATCTTTAAAAAATTACCATATGATCCAGCAATACCACTTTTGGGTACATACCCAAAAGAATTGAAAGCAGGGTCTTGAAGAGATATTTATCTACCCTGTTCATAGCAGCGTTATTCACAATAGCTAAGAGGTGGAAGAACACAAATTTCCATTGAAAGATGAGTGAATAAACAAAACGTGGTGTACACATACAATGAAATGTTATTCAGCCTTAAAAGGGAAGGATATTCTGACACATGCTACGCATGGATGGACCTTGATTACATTTTACTAAGGGAAAGAAGCCAGTCACAAAAAGACAAATACTATAGGATACCACTCATCTGAGGCATCTATAGTAGTCAAACACATAGAAAAAAAAACAAAAAACCGTGGTTGCCAGGGGCTAGGGGAGTGGCAAGTGCAGAGCTGTTTAATGGACGCAGGATTATAGTTTTGCAAGATGAAGTTCTAGAGATTGGTTGCACAACAATGTAAATATTCTTAACACAACTTAGAAATGGTTAAGATGGAAAATCTTGTGTTATGCATGTTTTATTAGAATTAAATTTAAAAGATTATTTTAGCTGTTGAGTGGAGAATGAACTGTTGGTAGGCAACTGTGGAAGCAGGGAGGCTTGTTAACAGGTAATTGTTAGCAGGTTATTGAAGTCATCCAGACTAGAGGTAAGGGTGGCTTGCATGTGGTAGGCAGCAGTGGAGAGGAAAGAAACAGACAGATTTGGGACATTTTTTGGTGGTAGAGCCAAAAGGGCTTGTGGTGGTTTGCATGTGGCAATGAGGTGACATGCCCAAGGTCATTCTGCTGGTAAATGGTAGATCTGGGACTTCAACTCAGGGCTGACTCAAGGCCCACCCACACTCCGTCTTCTCTCCAAACATCACACCTTCCAACATCATCTGATGGACGAGAAATCTCACTGGGATAGACAGCATATCTTGCCATTTATGTTAGTTCATGCTATTGGGTAGGTGGCGATCACTTATAAGAAATGCCATGACATATATTTCTCAGAGCCTTAAACTTTCAAACCCTGGTTTTATTTCTGATTATTGCACACCGTCTTTCTGCCAGGAGCTCAGTTATGCTGCAACACCAAGAGCTGTGCTTTGTCTGGCTTTAATTGTGATGGGCACTGCGGTAATTAGTCTCTGGTTTTATGTTCAGCCTGTGGATTGGGATCACAAACCTTATTCATGCTGGCAGAGAAATCTCTTCTAATTCTGCAGAAATTTCTTCCAATACCTGGTGGGGGCAGCCAGCGGGAGGATGACCTCCTACAACCTTTTGTTTTTATGTCTGTTCCTTAACGTTTGGGTTGCTAGGAAACCAGACAAACATCAACGAAGGGGCTTTCTGAGTTCACCTGGGGCCCAGCTTATGTTAATGGCCACAAATTGCAATCAAGCTTCAGCGGCTGCCAAGCTCTCTTGCAGAGGTTGAGAGTGCCCTGGTTGCATTGTGGGCTGGTTTATTCTCCTTTTTCTGGGCTTTTCCTTACCTGGGCCAAGGAAAGGCTTCAGGAAACCAAGTTGCCCACACTGGGGGGCTAGTGAGGTCTTGGTCTTCCGCCCTTAGCTGCCTGGAGGGTGTGATTAGATTTGGATCAAGCAGAATCCTGTCTCTGAAGAATACATCTGCTTGATAAACAATGGTGTTGGTAAGGGTGTATATGGAGGAGTAGGGAAACCTAACAACCTTTTAAAGAGTTATTCCTAAGGACTCTTCCCTTTTCTTCATAGCTGAGGTTTAAGTAATTGACACGGTTGTCATAAGGCAGATGTTCTCAAACTGTGGTTCCAGGGACCAGTAACATCAGCATCCCCTAAACTTGTTACAAATGCACATTCTTGGGCCCTATCCCAAACTTCCTGAATCAGAAAGTCTGCAGATGGGGCTGAGCAATCTGCTTAACAAGCCCGCTGGTCAATCCTGATGTGTGCTCAGGTTTGGGAGTCCCTGGGAAACCCTAGTCTTTGCAATCCAGCATTTGCCAGCTGAGAGACCCTGGCAGGTTGTTTCTCTTCCATGAGCCTCAGTCTGACATGACGAAGTAATGCACACCAAACATCGGGCATACCGCACTGATCCTCTTCCAATA
Organism: Mirounga leonina; assembly: GCF_011800145.1. Classification (NCBI taxonomy): domain Eukaryota; kingdom Metazoa; phylum Chordata; class Mammalia; order Carnivora; family Phocidae; genus Mirounga; species Mirounga leonina. The sequence continues at coordinate 66,519,125 of NW_023270415.1, read as the reverse complement.
AAAAGTGGCCTACGATCTGTTAGCTAGTAGCTGGAATTAAAGTGTGTTCAAATATAAGGGACTTCTGCTAAAACTTAAAGATTACTGTTTTAGTGTGACCTTTCTTACCTCAGTATAAAATCTGAATCATAGAGCTTTTACTGTGATTCAGTCTCTACGGTTCTCAAAAAGAAGGAAGCTGGAGTCATGAGCACCTGTCCTTCCTGTTCCTGAACTCTGCTCGTGGTAACTTTCTGCACATAAAAGGGCTCGAAGTCAGAGAGGCCCTCCCTGCCTCGAAGCCTCTCGAGGGTCCTCCCCTCGAGAATGACCATGACCGAAGCTCCTAAGAAGTCCAGGCGCAGGGCACATCTCCCAGAGGCAGCTGCTCCTTCTCCACCACCCAGAGACACTGTCCTCTGCCCTCTGCCCCTTGAGGCATTCTTTAAAGACCAATTTGCAGCTAGGACAAGGTGTGCCCCACCCCAAACGCTGGGGTGAAGGTTACTGGAGAGAAGAAGAGAGGAAAGAGAAATTAGAGCTCACTCCTCCCTGATCAGCAGGCACTGTTCATTTCATGGCCTCTTCCCCCCTTAAATGGGGATGGAACACTGAGATTTCAAAAATCATGCTACCGAGTGCTCGCTGGGTACCAGGCAGTACACTGTGTGCCTTATACACATCACCTTGTTCAATTCTCACAGTGACCCCCAAGAAGGTTTAATCCCCATTTTACAGAGGAGGAAATGGGGGCGCAGAAATAGTCATCATTCTGCTCCTGCCTTTGGTTCCATAACTAGAATTGTAATGGAGGTGGGATTCACATGCAGGGGGCGCCGTCCGCAGAGCCGGGGATGCTGCCCATCTCCCCCCCATCCCGCCCCCCGCCCCGGGCGATGGTGTGATGCTGGCCGCTGTTGAACCTTGATGGCCCAGCACCCTGCCACAACCTGGGTGTCAGGGGATCATCTACACTGCAGGAGTCTCAGCCGAGGATGTACATGGCAATTGCCTGGGGAGCCTTAAAATACACCTGTGCCTCGGTCCCTCCCTAGAGATTCTGACGTAATTGCACCGGGGGGGGGGGGGTTGGGCCCTGGGAGCTCCGCAAGCTCTTGAGATGATGCCAGTAGCAGCCCCAGTGTGGGGCGGAGGGGGGCGGTTCTGCCGTGGACTTGAGCGGGGCTCCAGAGACAGATAGGCGTCTGGTCATGGGCAGATCTGGCCTTGGTTTTTTAGGCCCTTCAGAATGCAGTCTTATTTTTTTTTTTAAGATTTTTATTTATTTATTCATGAGAGACAGAGAGAGAGAGAGAGAGAGAGGCAGAGGGAGAAGCAGGCTCCCAAGGAGTAGAGAGCCCGATGCGGGACTCGATCCCAGGACCCTGGGATCAAGACCTGAGCCGAAGGCAGACACTCAACCATCTGAGCCACCCAGGCACCCCAGAATGCAGTCTTCTTTAAACAAATGAACAAACACACACACACAAAAAGAAGCCTCATCGAGCTCCCCAGAGCTCTCCACTAATGTGGAAGCAGGCATTTCTACAAGCCAGAAGGAAGAGAAAATCGTGGCCGCATTAAAAAAAAAAATTTCCGAACTTTGAGGAGCACAAATGTGACCAGTGTCTTACATGTGTCTGTCTTCTTGGGTATCAACAGTCTTCTTTCACCCCAGATACAGAAATAAAACATTTATTTACCTATTTTTAATTTTTTAAAAATTTTAAGTAGGGGGCGCCTGGGTGGCTCAGTCGGTTAAGCAACTGCCTTCGGCTCAGGTCATGATCCTGGAGTCCCAGGATCGAGTCCCATATCGGGCTCCCTGCTCAGCAGGGGGTCTGCTTCTCCCTCTGAGCCTCCCCCTCTCATGTGCTCTCTCTCATTCTCTCTCTCTCAAATAAATAAATAAAATCTTTAAAAAAAAAAAAATTTTAAGTAGACTCCACGCTCAGTGGGCTTGAACTCATGACCCGAAATCAAGAGTCAGCTAGCCACCCCAGAAAGAATACATTCTGAACACATGTAGCCTGTTTTCTACACAGCTTCGCCTGTATTAAGGTTAAAAATTACCCTGATTCAGGGCGCTTAGGTGGCTCAGTCAATTAAGTGTCTGCCTTGACTCATGTCGTGATCTCAGGGTCCTGGGATCGAGCCCCACATCGGGCTCTTTGCTCAGCGGGGAGTCTGCTTCTCTCTCTCCCTCTGCCTCTGTGTTCTCTCTCTCTCTCTCTCTCAAATAAATAAGTAAAAATCTTTAAAAAATTACCCTGATTCAGTAATAAAATAGCATGATTTTGTTCTTTTAAACAAGCACTCCTGGGCGCCTGGGTGGCTCAGTTGGTTGGGCGACTGCCTTCGGCTCAGGTCATGATCCTGGAGTCCCGGGTTCGAGTCCCGCATCGGGCTTCCTGCTCGGCAGGGAGTCTGCTTCTCCCTCTGACCCTCCCCCCTCTCATGTGCTCTCTCTCATTCTCTCTCAAATAAATAAAATCTTTTAAAAAAACAAAAAACAAAAAACAAGCACCCCCAAGGTTATAAATCCAAGTAATATTTCCTTCTCAAATAAATCTGGGAATGGAAGCCCCTGTTTTAGTGATGTGTCTTGTGCTTGAGACTCAGTGGGAAGTCTTCTTTCAGAATTGCCTCAAAACTATATTAATTAAAAAAAAACCCTCCAAAAATTGTTTTAATCACTGCCTTGCTCTTTTATAAAAATGGACTTACTCCATTTCTTTGATGTCTTTCTTCCCCCGATTTGGCTGTGGATAACGTCTGGCAATTTCTGATACTCAAATCTACAGTCAGTGAATGTTTTGCCAGCAATGAGGACTTGCAAGGGTATGGCCTAGGCATTCGAGGTGCCACAGAATCTGTGATGTGGCAAATAATTAAATGCTGTCTTTTTATGATATCAGTTTGTTCTTAAGTGTGTTATTTTTGTCTGTTCAACTAGGCCCTTTGTATAATAACTGCCAAAGGTGTCTTATAAATATCTCCCCATAGTACCTGTGCTTGACACGTTGTGAAATTGAATTGCTGCTTTTTGGTTGAACAAATAGTGGTGATAGGTTTTCACCCCCATGCAGATGATCTTGCTAAACAGAGGATCCTAGATAAAGATCTGTAGGACCTATTGCTCATTGAGGAGCCTCAAATGCTTTTTCTGGAATGGTGATGACAGGTGGGGTGGGATCCAGAAGTAGAATGGCTGCGAGCCACATTAGTGGACAGGCAGTTGGCAAGAAAGAAGGGGGCTGGTCTTCGGGATCAAACCAGAGGTAAGGTAGCAACCCAATCAATCAGTAACTTGAGTGCTGAGATACTTAACCTACCATGTTCCACTTTCATCATCTGTGAAATGGGGATGCGAACATCTACCTTTCATGGTTGTCTCCAGAAGTAATGTTTGTAAAGCACTTGGTACACAATAGATATTTTTAATTGGTAGCTATCATGATTTAATGAAAACCTTGCCTGATTAACTCTTTCCTGAGTACCTGTTAAATACATAACAGTAAAATCAGGACCTGACAAGATTTTATACTCATATTCATGCATTCAAAGAGCTGACAAATAAATGTTTACTGAGCTCTCCTACTCTTTCTGTGCTGGGTCCCCTTCAAGGTCCAAGTGCTAGGAGGGTTCACAGGAGGAGAGTCCCCATTGCAGAGACTCACACACCTGGATGTGGAGTTGATGAAGGCCAATGGGAGCAGGAGGGAGGGAGAGCATGGTTCTAGTAGGCATGTACCTAGAGAGGGGATAAGACCTTTTTAGGTGAACCCATTGAAGGGCAAACCTTCTGGAGATCTTTGAAAGACTTCCTTGGCCAGGCCACCCCCTGCCACTCACTTCACACCCCCAAGTGAAGGGGAAGGAGGCTTGAGGCTGCCATCTGTTGCTGGCAGGTAAACCCAACAGGTGGATGTGGGCCTTTTCTTTTCTAAACTTGGATTTGGGGTGCATCAGATGGTTTGCCTTGGTAGGAGAGCTACAAGTGCAGGAGAAGGAAGTACTGCTCCACACCAGCCTCTCCTTGAAACCGTCAAGCTCTCTCTCTTCTGGAAGATCCCTGATGAGGTTCTGACAGGTCTCTCCTGACCCATATGATAAATTGTGTCCAAGAGCAATGATTAAGGAGAAAAACAAACACAAACCAACAAAAAGGAACAGCCCTAGATTTAATCAGATTTGAAGATGTCTCAGTTGTGTCCCATCTGGTAGCTTTTCCTTGATTTTCGCAGGGAGAGTGGCCAGGGTTGGTGGTCTCACTTGGCAGGTGCAGATACGGATCACATCAGCAGTTGGGCACTGATGACTGACCTGGAGACAAGCTTCTGGAAGTCAGGTGTCTAGGAGGAGGCTCTGGACTTCTGGGGGCGAGTCTGTAGCTCTCTCAATGTCCCAAACTTCTCCTTTTTGGAAATGTGGCGATTGTGATACTATTTTCACTGTAGGTCACAATTCTCTGGTTACTATTTATAACCATCTGATGCAGAAATGTCTGGCTATCTCAGCTCTGCTTTGGGAAAAGAAGAAAAGGGTTGTTGGTCAGCTTTAGCCTGAGTGTTAAGGGAAAGGAGGATAATATTGGGGTGGTCACAAGAAGCTGAGTAGGAGAAGGGTGACATCCAGGGGTCATGGAGGGGAGACAACCACCAGGAGAGAGCCCCACAGCCCCTCTTCTCAGCTGAGATTGTGTGTTTTTGTGAGTGTGTTTGCAGGGCTTCTGTTGCTATGCTATTAGGTAGAGGCCCCTCTGGTCCTTTGAAGGACCCACTGGCTTTGCGATATCTTATTTCTCAGTGTAGAGAAAGATTCCTAAACCAGGGAGGCACAAGGCCTGGGTCTGAGTCCCTGATCTGCCTTAACCACCCGCCTAAAGTGGGAGAGGTACTACACCCTTCTGTGTTTCAATGTCCTCGCTCTTAAAGGGGCATCATAATCCCTCTCTTATGTCCCAGTCATGAGAACCCAGTAAGACAATGGAGGATGAGCAAACACCGTGCAAGTCAAGTCTTTCTCATTATACATCCCGGGTTTCAGTCTACGAACAAACAGAACAGAAGCGTGACTCTTTCACCCCTCAGTGGCAATGCTGTAATTGAAAATATTTGCTCCCGGAATTGAGGCTAGTGTATCTCAGCACCCATGGCAGGACTGGACTTTCACATGGGACTCTGGCCATATTTACTATAGTGTTAATCGTGCTCTCCCCATGTCTCCCCTGTGCCAGCCCCACCCAAAGTGTCTGCCCTTGGTTTTAACCTTTCAGAACGGCCACCCCGTGCTTCAAGATGACGTGTTGGGTGGGTAGCCCTCCTCTCTCCCTGATAACTTTCCTGCTAAGTTCTTCTAGGGTGGACACTCATCAACTCTCCCTTCCCATCCATCTTGCAAAGAAGGAAGTCTTAAGCTGGGGCTTTGTGATTTGGTTTGACACTGAAGTGCTGTGTGTGACTAATCCCAGAAATGACAAGTGATTTCCCTTCCCCTTTTCTTAAAATGACTAATTTGGAAATAGAAGGGAAAAAAAATGCAAGTCTGTAAGAGTTGAGGATCTTCTCCCTGGAGGAGCCAAGGGGAGAGGAGGAGTTGCCACCATCTTCTGGGTTTGATGAGAACCTGGTGTGCTGTCTGCCCCGAGTGTGCCTGGGCTCCGCTGACTGAACCTTGTCAGGGCAAGGCTTAGGAGAGAAGGGCCCAGAACTATCACTATATTTGCAGCTTGGTAACTGGACGGGTGACTAAGTTGAAACGATATAATCTTGTCTGTAAAATGGGAGCACTAAACTGGGTGACTTCTGAGGTCTTTTTATTTGATTTAGTTTATTTACTTCAGTTATTTGACTTTAAGAGGAGAATAACAAAATTTATCTTTTACTAAGGTATTTCTGATCTACTCGGTCTTACGTTTTATATCCATAAGATAGACCTATGCATCTTGAAGAACTTTAAAACAGCCCAGATTTCTATATTACCTACGTGTTAATGATAATCTAATACAATCCCAGGTAAAGCCTGACGTTTTAACAATGAAAGCTACACCGTATAGATGCGGTCCTACTTTTCCTGTTTGCAGTAAGGTTGGAGTGGGAGGGAGAGATTCATATACGTAAGAAAATAACATCTGGAAAGTTAATTAAACGCCAAGTAAGAGGTAAAACTCAAGTGTTGTAGGAGCCCTAGAAGGCTGAATGGCAGCATTTGACTTGTCATAATGGAGAATGACTCAGGAGATGGGCTTTAGGGAATGAGAAGTATCTAAAATAGTCATCCTCACAGAAGGAGAAAGCTTCCCTCCTTGCATACCTGCATCTCAGGAAATGCTCTCCAATGGCCACATTCACCCCTGTGGGAAACCACTTCCCAGAGGTCCTCCCAGGAGTGTGGAGTCCACTGCCTGGGACAGGAGCTCTGCCCCTCTGAAGAAGGAGAGTGAGGGGTAGGAAAGAGAAGCACTGAGGGGTCTCAGCCCTCTCCCAGGGCCCCAGACTCCTGCCTCTGGTGCAGGCTGGTCAGGCAGATTCCCCTACTGAAAGCCAGGTCGGAAAATAATTGTGAAGGAACTCAAGTTCACTGTGGGTGGAGATAAGGGGACTTCTCAGAATTGCCCACTATTCCCCAAGTTCCCTCTTCTCTCTTCCTGTTTTCATTTGACTTTTTGTTCCTTACTACTGTTTCGGTGCCCCTTGCATTCTACTGGATGCTCTTTGCCCGGCAGTTCCTCAGGCTGGAGGTGAAAACCAGATTCCTCAGGCTCCCACAAACCTAATTCCTGATCTCTCAGGCTCAGCCAGTCTATGGCCAGAGCATCTATATGACGCAGATTTTCCAAGGCAGCTTGGATTCCAAATAGACATTTTATTTGTCTCCATGTGTGCTTGTCACATGCTCTGATTTCAGGTTCATGAAATACGATCCTAGAATCACAGGTGGTGGGATTGCTAGTCCCATAGATAGGTACTGACGGATGTATTTCCCAGGCAATTTGTGCCTTTAATGGGGACCACTTGGAAGCAGATACCTTGTGCAAAAGAGGGTAGCAATTTGAAGCATTGTACTGGCTACTGCAGGGGGTAGATTCTGGCTTTTGGTGCCCCTCAGATCCACAATACTGATTGCAACATATTTCAGAAACAGGTAGGGCTGCCTTTCTCTGTGTGGATCAGGCCATTTTACCTTCAATCAGCCCCACCCTTTATGCTGCTGCTCACACCACCCTTAGGCTCCTTTCATTTTCTGCCTTCTGCTCTGTTGTATGTATACTACCTTTTGATCTTCTCCACTAGATGTGAGCTCTTTGAGGGCTTGCTGAGACTATAGTTGATTTTATATATAATCATCCTTTGCCTATTGATTTTTATGGAATTACAGACTCCCAGGCCAAAAAGGACCATAAAGATAATCCATCCTAATGGTGCCATTGAACACTGTAGACCATGGCTGGATGATTTGAATGGATGGATGAATGGATAGATGGTTGGATGGTTTGTTGGATAGATAGGTAGGTAGAGGGATGATGGATGGATGGATGGTTGGGAGGGTAGGTGGGTAGTTAGGTGGATAGTTAGGTGGGATAGATGGATGAGTAAGTAGATGGGTGGATTGATGGGTTGGAAGATGAATGAATGGATAGATAAGTATTATACATGAGGACAGTGGGGCTCAGAAAGACTGTGTGTCTGGCCCACAAATAGTTGTTGTGCAGTAGAGTCAGGACTCAAATGAGCAGATTCCTAAGATCATGTTCTTAGTGATTATTATTAGTTATTCTTTGAAATGGGGCTCTCTAGGTAGAAGGATTGTTCAACTAATAGCTAAAGTAGTCCTTTTCTTCCAGCATTTAATTGGATAACCAATCACTACTCATAATGAAAGTTCTTCTCTATCTCTTTTCCACCTCCTCCCCCTTTCCTAAATGAAGAGAGAAGTATCATAAGGGATGACAAGTTCTTTTTTCTCCTGGACCCAGTTATTCTGGTAACCAGCCATGAGCAGTGTAAGGGTGGGTGGTGACAGTCTCTAACAGAGTCTGTTTCTAGGATGATCAGGGATTCTGAGGAAGCCATCTAGATCAGAGGTTCTTATGGCATCCTGATCATCAGATTCCCCTGGAGATCCCTAAAGCTACACACAGACATTTCCAAGACTCAATCTCTAGATTTCCCTGAGATACGCCTGAGAATATTTATTTTAAAAAGTTCTCCAGATCATTTTAATCATCAGACAGGTTTTGGTTCTTTGGTCTGGATTATAAAGTTATATGGATATGTGAACAGGATAATACTATTTGAGTCCATTAATCAATTAATTCATTTTGCAAACATTTATTATTCACATCCTCTGTCAGGCAGTTTCCTTGAAGGGAACTAATGGCAAGTTCCCACTGGATATTTGAAGGAGACTTTAATAAATGAGTTGATTTTGAAATTTAGGGTAGTGTTTAAGAAAATTGATGGAGGGATAGTGCAAGCAGCTCGGGCTGAGTACCCGTGGGGAGCTGTTACTGCTCCTAGGCCTGAAGTGCAAGGCGAAGAAGCTATTACTGGAACCCAGAGAGAGAGAGAGAGAGATGTGGATAAGATGCCCTGATGGAGAAATGGCCTTTACTGGGACACCACCAACCACCAGCCACCCCATAAGGAGAGAGTTAGGGAATAAACACCCCAACATCACTATTGATCAAACTCAACTAGAAGTCAGATGGCAAGAAAGCCCTTTGATTAAGAACACGAAGGTAAGTCTCTCAGGGGCCCAGAGCTGGGTGGAGCAGGGTGGAGCAGGGTGGAGGACTGATAAGAGAGGCAAATGAATGGTCATGGTCACCAGCACATCTATAATGCACCTGACTCTCTGGGAGGTGTTAGGGCTCCAAAGAGCATTAAGATATGGTCTCAGCCCTTGGGAACTCAGAGATTTGCTGCATTATTGCCCAAAGGCACCCCCACCATGGTTTCTGGGGTGCTCATCATTGGGAGTACAGGTGGAAAGCATGTCCACTTCATGCTTTTCATCTGATGACTGGAGCTTGTGGTCAAGCAGCCTTATTTCCATTGGTGAGGCTTTTTCCTTGGAAATGTTTATGCCAACTCTTGGCTTTTTCAGATGGAGAATTAAAGTCGGTTACTTTGTTCCAGGGGTAGATGTTCTGGTTTCCGTCAGCTGCCTCTGAGCATTTACACTGAATCTCATCCCAAGGATGAGGACCAACGCCTAAGTTGAATCATTTCTTTCTGCATCAGGGAGCAAAAGGCCACAGAATATATACATTTTGCCAACATAATTTCATTTTTCATACAAGAAAGTCTTGAAGATACTTTGGACCACTGAGTCAAATAAGGAAATAAATTGGAAACAGGGGTGACTGAGGAAGAAAATCATTTCCATTGCTGTTCTCAAGTATACAGGAAAAACGCTGTTGACTCTTCCAAGCACTGATAAGCCCAGGGATGTTTTCTTTGAATGGATGACATAACGTTAAGTAATCGTGGGGACTAAGATCCTCTTCTACCGCTCACCCACAACATCTCTTTTAGCCTGACCTTGAAGAAGCTGACTTGTTTTGGTAATTTACCCTCGGTGCTGATCATTCTTTCCATCACCATAAACCTGAGCATTCGTTATAAGTCATGCTTTGCACCAAATGCTTTGCATGCATCTCAGCATCTGACATACTGTATAATTTATATCAACATGAGTTCCCTTGCCTGGCCCACTAGAGGGATGGGATTTCTTTAAAACTCTGTTCTGTTCACTGCTGTGACCCCAGAAGCTAGAACAGTGCTGGCACGTCACAGGCATTCAGTAAACGTTTACTGAACAGATATATGAGTTATCTCATTTTTTCCCACAAGGACCCTGGGAGGTGGATATTATGTCTTCTGCATTAGAGATGGAGAAATTAAGGTGTGGCTATTTTAATTTGGAGGCGGATACCATCTGAGGCTCATGGGAAATGATGCATTTCACCAGGAAAATGGGAAGAAAATCAAATTCATTTAGCTCAGTGTGTCTTCCAGAAGGTGGTTATATGAGGTCTCCATCATGGGCTTGCTTCCCTGAACTGTATTTGTAATCCTCCATTCTCCAATAGCGTTTGTGTTGAGGGAGGGATTACACTCCCGGCTCAGCTCCCAAGAGAAAGAGAGGTGGAAGGGAGTGACCAGTCGTGAAGCTCACAGCGTGAGCCAGGCCTTTATGTCAACGTCATCTCACTTCCCCCTCCGCAGCCTGGCATCAGCCTATCTCACAGGTGAAGACACTGAGGCTGAAAGCAGTGACAGGATCTCCCCGGGCCACATGCCCAAGATGAAGCTGTCAGTCTTTGCTCTTCCCATCTGTTTATGAGTCTACTCCCCTGTTCAGCTCCTGGACAGAAAAGCCTTTGTCACCATTCTATCTCCAGTGCCCAGCAGAGTGTCACATATGTAGTAGGTGCTTAATAAATACCCATTGGGTCGATGGAATTTCCCCAAAGTAAGTTCAGGGGCACATCTTATCTCCAGAGCACTCTCTGTTCCTTCCTCATGCCTTTCAGCTGAGACCTCACTATACAATCTAAGCAGGCAGGGAGTGAGAGGAAAATTAGGCTCTGTTTGTTGACAACAAGACACAGATGGTGACTAATTTGGCAATTATTTATTTTGATCTTATCCAGCATTTTCATTTTCCGCTAGACCTTTGATTAACTGGGTGGCTACGGCAGCATGTCGGTCCATTTCATGCTTCATCGATGAATTCCACAAAGTCCCGTTAAATCAATTAAGTTGCGGCGGGGGGCATGAGAGAAGCCAGGAAGGGAATCTGCGTGACAAAGCTACCCAGTCGTGGGGCTGCAATGGGAGGGGCTTCCACCCACAATCTCCTGAACTGGATGCTGTGTGGATCCAGGTCTGGATCCAGCGTGGATTCTGCCTCCAAGGTGAGCAGTGTCCAGTAGATAGACTTGGGGCATCTGCACATAAAAAGGATATACCAGGAATAAGATTCGGGGCGTCCACAGGAAATGCCGAGAAAATGCTCCGGCAGTTCAGAGAAGGGAGAGAAGATGCCTGCTGGGGGTGTGTGTTGAAGGCGGGCAGAGGGTATCAGGGAAAGTTTTCTGGAAGAGACAGGGGTTGGCCTGGGTTTTAAAGGGTGGTGGGTTAGGCTGTGCAGAGAAGGTGGGAAAGGCATTCCAGGAAGCAGGCTTTCCTAAGCCAAGGTGGAGCTGGGGAAGTGCAGAGTGGGTATGTTAACAGGAGCTCCTCCAGCTGAAGCAGAAGGTACACAGAAGGGAAAAACTGAGGTGGAAAGTGAAGTCTGTGGAATAGATCCCAGGAAACCCAGATGCCATGCTGGGGGGCAGTGGCAAAAAGTAGGTGCAGTGGCAAAAATTCCTGGATTTGGAGTCTGACCTTCTGGGCCTGAAATTTGGCTTGCTAACTGGGTGACCGCCCCACTGGCCCATGCATCCAGTTTGCCTTCTCCTTGACCCTGTAATGAAGCTACGGCAAGAATTCAGATAATCCATGTAAAGCACTTCACATAGGCACATGGTAAGCATTCAATAAATGGCAACAGCTCTTTAGTTGTTAGTTCTGTTTTTAATTATTAGACAGTGAGATTCCATGACAGGTTATATTGAAACACGTAAGCGAGATGGATGGAATATACTTCAGAAAAATCTGACATCTTTTGACTTCTCTGATGAGCATCTTTTATTAACGAGTTGTTCATGTGAACAGAGACTTTATTTTTGGTGCATAAAAGGCATGACACTGTTTATCCTGAGTCATAGTAAACCATCATGTAGAGAGTAGTAATGAATTTGACCTAAAAAATAGTTTAAGTAGGAAGAACAGCTCAATTCAGAACTCACTTAAAAGAAGATTTCCGTAGCACTGCTTATGTGTTAGATACTAAATTAAGCAGTGACTGTATAGAGGCCCCAGCTGAGTAGGGAACATCGGCATGAAAATAAATACAAAATGTGATAACTTTGGTAAAAAGGAGTTTGTGCGAATTTCTAAATTTAGGAAATTATTGAAGGAGCTCTAGGTAAAGTACCTCTTCCTACCTTGTGACAGCATACCTAGGTCTGTATTTTTTTTTTTAAATAATGAACATACTTTTCATGGCTAAATCGGTAAATTCAAAGCTATGGAGCTGTGGTAATGAAAGCAATACAACTGTTAACTGAATAGAGCAAGACACCCCAGAGGTTTGTTTATTTTGTTTTATATTCTGAGCAACTACAGTTCCATTCTGGGAATTCTGGATACACCTGAGATGCAGTGGGATAGACAGGTTGATAAGCAATTGAACGGTCTACCCGTGTACACCTAGACATAACAGTTCTATTAGGAAGGAAGAGGGAGACGTGGTCATTGTCTTGTTTGCTTCCTCTGAGCCTGGCTCAGTAGTCACACAGCATTTCACATATGCCAGGTCTTCTGACTCTCAGCAGTAACCCGGGGGAGTTAAATTTATCATCCCCATTTTATAGGCAAGGTAACAGAACCAGAGAAGCTAAGCAGCTTTCCCAAGGTCACAGAGCTGGTCACTGGCAGAGCCAGGGTTGGGGCGCAGGTGGGTCAGACTCCAAAGTCCTTTGTGCATTTGCATTCCAGACTCTCTAGTACCACACTTGTTGGGCTGACAAGGAACAATTTTTAATCAGCCTAATGCAGATGTATTACATCCTCATAAAGAAACATTCCCTTTGCGATGAGTCATTGACCATCCGCTGTACACGGGGCTGGATGATGGAGGAGGCAGGTGCTTCTCTCCTGCTGGGTAGGGTGGTGGTGACTTTCTCAGAGAGCCCGTCTCTATCCCTGCATTGTTTCTGACCGCCTGGCGCTCCAACCAGAGCCCTTCTCTGATGCTGGCTGCTTCCGGGGTGGCCTCCCCCCAGCAGTGCTGTGACTTGGGGGCTTCAGCTCCTCACCCCCGGGGCAGCTGAGTCTCCTCCCAGCTGCTCCTGGACACGGGCACCTCTGACCCTCTGACCCAGCACAGTGCAGATGCTGACCCGCACAGAGCGAACAGCTGTGTCTCCTAAAATCCACACAAGTACAAGTTAACTAAACACAGAGGTGCCAGTAAGAACAATAAAGATCACATCACACTGCACGTTTACGTTGCGTTGTACGGTTTGCGAGGAGCTTTCTCATGCCGTCACAGGGGTAGCCAGGGGCTGTGTTATCCTCACGCCAGCCCTACGAGGAAAGCGTTTCGATCATCCCCATTGTTCCTAAGAGGAAACTGAAACAGAGAGACTGCGCGGTTTGCTCAAGGTCACCAGGGTAAAAGGCGGCAAAGCTGGGAGTTGAAGGTCCGCATCCAGCTCCCGTGGCTCACTTAACTAGTAAACCACTGCTCTTCTGCTGTGCCTGGTGGTCCCACGGGGACTCTTCTAGCTCCGCTCGTCTGGGACTTTGTTGGTCTGCGAAGTGCTGCTGGGTTAGACTATTGTGTGGACTTGTCTATACAGGCTAGGAACGGCCTGGATACTTACCAGAAGGGAGGGGGCCTGGTGAGTGAGAATGGGCAGGATGAGGTGGGCTAGCAGGGAGCTCTTTCCTGTCTGGCGGGGAAACCACCAAGTTGTGAGCCTGCAGCACTGGGAATTTCCGGTTGTCAGACTGGTCCATGTGAACGCACGGATATTCTTTTCACTCAATGCAAAGGAAAAATGTCTGACAGATGAAGCAGAGGAAACGACATTTCATACAGACCCAGAGTCGGGTCCTTGGACTCTGTGCTCACAGGCGTCTGTTTCAGTGTAGGGCTGTTATTTGTGTGGTTATCAAGAGGGTGAGAGAGAAAGCTCAAGCCAGACTTCTTTTTCCACATGGGAGCTGGGATCCTTGAAATGAAATTTATTTCCCGTCTTCCCGAGCCATGAACTGAATGCCAGGCACCTGGCACATTTGCTGGTGGATATAAATAGTCTGGCGGGGTGGGGGGGCCTCTGCTAAATTAGCACTTCCCAGCCCTTCCGCAGAGGACACTCCAAACCAGACCTCTCTATCAGCTTTACACCAGCCTCTCTCAAACATTCAGAACTTTTCCTTATCGTATAATTCATGAACAGCTATATGCTGAATGTTCAGAACTATCCAGTGAAAATACAAATTGTAAAACTTGTCGCCTATCCCAAAAAGCTTACCGGTTGATGAATATAAACAATCAGTAAATACTATACCCATGACCTTCTGCTCCTTGTCAAGGACAACGTCCTTATTTTAGCCTTCTTTCCATGGCTGGGTTTTTTTTTTTTTTTTCTTTTTTTCTTTTTGAGAATGCCGACTCCGTGGCACTTTTCTCTTTTGGCCTTCATAAAATCGTATATTCTGGTTTCCCTCTTTGCTCTTGTTTCCTTCTATCGGACTACTCCCCTTCTGTTTCCCTAAAATGGCTTCTGAGGGCCAGTCCTGATTTATCTTTTTTTTTTAAAGATTTTATTTATTTATTTGAGAGGGAGAGACTGAGAGAGAGAGCACATGAGAGGGGGGAGGGTCGGGAGGGTCAGAGGGAGAAGCAGACTCCCCGCCGAGCAGGGAGCCCGATGCGGGACTCGATCCAGGGACTCCAGGATCATGACCTGAGCCGAAGGCAGTCGCTTAACCAACTGAGCCACCCAGGCTTTTGATTTTCTTAATGAAGATTGCTAGTTTTGTGGAGTAGCATGTTGCATTAACGGGTTCACTAAAACTATTATGCAATCTGGGCAAAATAGTTAAAATATATGTGAAAGATTGGGGGGAGGGAACCTCAGGAAGTGGAGGTGCCACAATCCTTGAGAGAAGGCAGCAAGTCAGATTAGCTCCCCATTCACCTCAGAGTATTACCTGAGGCTACTTGTCATTCTCAGCCAGGGGGGTGGAGTCTGAGCAGGAAGCATCCCCTCACTGTGCGGAGTGGACGTGGCATTTGGGGCTGCCGAAGAGGAGGACCTCAGATAAGTGAGCCCCCAAATATGCAGGCAAATTCCCTGAAGTCATCAGATGACTCCTAAATTGCACCAGTGAGGAGTGAGATTGCAGGATGCTCAGAGCAATGGAACAGCAGGGAAGCTAAGTGCTGGGCAAAGGTTTTAGCAACTGAACAGTGCCAGGGAGATAGACGATGGAGTTCAAGTCTTGCCAAAGTCAAGGGGCCTCAGTAGGATTTCAGTTGGGACTCCAGGAGGCCCGAATCCTAGGGATAAGGACTACACCCTAAAGCACTCCCTCGGAGTCATGACTGTGCCCTCGGAGTAAGGGAAAGATCACAACAGACTGGCGCCAACAAAGCCTAAAGCCAAAGCTGGTCGGCCTCAAGGTGAGTACTGGTCCTTTATCTGCTCGAAGAAGAGAAAACCCTAACCCTACTTGGAGAAAGACAACGTTAACCAATTCAACTGTACCCAAAGAATTCATAGATTGACAAGGATTGGAGCCCACCAATTTGAAGAAGGACTCAGAATATTGGACGTATAAAAACTCTGCTGACTCTTTTGTTTTCCTAAATCTTGAGGGAGCACATCCAATCTTGTCATCAACCACGGCGTTTATGTCGTCCCCAAGTCCTCATCATTCCCAGAAATCCAGGCCTGATTTTCTGGCTTCCCGATGCACACATGCACCTGTGTGTCCCACTGAACTCTCAAATTCTATACATCCTATGGCCGAGTTGGTTCTGATCTCTCCCAGACTCGCTTGCCCTTCTTTTGGTTAAAGGCCCCGCTGTCCTCCTTCATTTTCCATCCTAAAATTCAAATCACATTTGGCTTTTTTCTTTTCCTCAAAATCTCTTACAATTAATTTGTCTTCTCCATGTTACCACAGCTCCAGTCTTAGGTAGGTCTTTGTGCCTATTCCTAGGGCTAGCAATCGCATCTTTTTATTTAAAAAAAATTGAGGTATAATTCACATACCATATTTCAAGATTAAAATTCAGCGGTTTTTTTGTAGATTGACAAAGTTTCTGCCACCACTGTCTTATCCTAGATCTGGGCTCTGACGGGAGGGTCAGATCTGGGAAATGGGGTAAGATGGAAATAAGGCAGGATAGGGGGAGTTACGGTCCCTCCATTATCAGCTGTCCAAGCAGCAGGGGCCAGAAGGACACAAGAGCCCCGGCACCCTTTGTAATGTTGAGCTTGTGTGTTTGGGGCACTTTTCTCTTTTTCTATGAGAGCCTCACGAGGCCAACAAGTCAGGTATTATTCCATCCACTTGAGAGAAGAAGAAAAGGAGGCCCGCTGAGAGGTGCCAGCCCTCGTCCAAGGTTACATAACTGGTTCCTGCAGCTCTGGTCTGGACTCCAGCCCGACCCGTTTTTATTGGGCCACACTTTTTTCCCAGAGTTAAAGAGATTACATCGGATGCTATCTTAGGAGATATAGGTACATAAATTAGAAAAGGATCTAGTTAGAAGTAAGAGCCTTTCTTTTAAAGTTCCCTCAGGCACAGAATAAACTCTGAACTTGAACTTGGTTATTTGAGTTCTAGTTCTGCTACTTATCAGTTGTATGATCTTGAGGCTATCGCTGAATGTTTATGAGGCTCCGTTTCCTCAGCTGTAAAACTGAACTGGTAACAGTTATCTCACAGATTTTACTATGAGGATCAGATCAGGGACTGCGTCCTTAGTGCGCTGAAAACTGGAAAGGTAATGGAGGTTAAGGCTTTTCTTTGACTAGCACTGGACTCTGGATGGAATTCTAGGGCTATTTCCATGCATGGGATGTCTCAAGCTGATGAAATATTTATTCACTCACTCAGAAATAAATTGCCATTCTTTGTAAGCCACCCGGTCTATGGTGTTCTGTGATCACAGCCTGAATGGATTTAGACATAGGCTGATGTAACAGTGAGTGCAGGTGGGGGAGACTCCTTTAAATAGAGGGGTCAGGGCAGTGAAACTCACTAAGATCCTGATTTTTTCTCCATCTTCCTGCAGTTTCTCACCTGGACCAAGTCCTGCAAAATTCTGCAGAATGAGTTCCTCACCGAGCAGGTGTCTCACAGGGTTGGTAGGAATGATCATAAAGATGACATGATACTTTGTTTGGAGGACTCTGTAGCAGGTGCGGGGAGTGGGGGAGTGGAGCTTGGGCAGAACAAGGGGGTTCAGTCCATGGGAGATTGATCTCTCTCTCACTATGCACTCACGTCCTCTCCTTTTGCATCCCAGAGCACACCAGATTTGACAAGCTGGACCTGGTCCCTGAATCATCACTTTTTTGCCTTTTTGAGTTCTGTGAGTCTCTCTTTACCAGGCTTCTGGACTGAAATCCAGGGCAGCCTTTCTGAGGACAGCAAACTGGGAGGGGGGGTGGATGGGCCTTTAGAAGCCTCTTTTAATTTTGAGGTCACTTGATACATTAAAAATCTGTGACATAATGGAAATACAGGGACCTTTCCCTTCTCACTGCTTTACCCAGGACACAGGTTTCTTTCTTGCAGCTCTCAGCTCCAGCCAACGAGACCTCAGGCTCACATGCCCTACTGTCAGGATTGCCCACTGAGCTCTCCATGAAAAAACTGCTGCTCAGTCAGCACAGTCCCGAGCATGCCTGATGACAGCAGGTTAAAGGGCCTCCCTTAGCATGTCTGTGCACAATGGGACTTGGCTGGAGCTCAGATCCAAAGAGCTCTTAGGTGTTTGCTTCATTTCAATCCAATCAGTCCGGTTTTTATCCCACTTCTCCCAGATGATGCCGGGCATGGTCCCAAGCACTAGGGAGGAAAATGGAATTTAAAGCTATTTCTCTGCTTCTCACCTGGGTGAAGCCATTACCATCTGTCTCCTGTGGTATCACAACAGCCTCCGAAATGTGAGTTATATCATGTTCCTTTCCAACGCAGAATCTCCCAGTGGCTCCCCTGTGGCCCCCTGATTAGTTCTCAGTCCTCCTCCCCTTCTGCACTCCCCTGCTCACTGACTCTAGCCACAGGCCTCCTCAGGGGCCCAGGTACACACTCACCTCCGGGCCTTTGCAATGAATTGCTCTTCCAAGCCCATACTATGCGCTGTATTAGTCCACAGGGTCATTTCCTTCCCTCTTTCCTGTCTTCATGAAAATATCCCCTCACTGATGGATTTTCGTCTGTTTTGTTCACTGAAGTGTCTTAATCACCCAGAAGAGTGAACTCGGTACATATTTCTTCAATGAACAAGTGAATAAACGAAGAACTTTGCCATGTAGTGTGGGAAGAGAGGAGACATGGCAAGTATGAAATCTCTTCTTCTGCCATGGTCCTATTCTCTTTCATTCTCTTTTGGTGCTGACTCAAACCTATGTTGTGTGGAGGGATGATGTCCACCTGTGTCTCCTGGCACCCTGCATAGTGCCCCATGTGAGGTCTGCCTCCAGCCCTTTGCACCGAGTTCTGCAGGTAGCAAGGTCTTACTGCATTGTGGTCTGATTGAAGGAGAATCCGAGTCCCGTGGACGCAGGTTGTAACGGTTTGTGGAGGGGTG
Organism: Mirounga leonina; assembly: GCF_011800145.1. NCBI lineage: Eukaryota > Metazoa > Chordata > Mammalia > Carnivora > Phocidae > Mirounga > Mirounga leonina. Next base: position 66,500,684 of record NW_023270415.1, on the reverse strand, counting down.
GCAGTGATGGCTTTGGGCTGTAATATCCAGGGAAACAGAATTGAACTCGGGAGCTGGGCACTGAATCTGGAAGTGGGGAACAGAGAAGGAACTCCAGGCAGGGACAGAAGGCAGTGGAGGCTTGGCAGCTGGAATGCATTAGGTGCCTTAGGATTGAGGTTGTCTCCCGGGCAGGGCAAGAGTGGTGATGTCTTTGTTACCTGTGGTGTGGCTGTTGCCCATCTTGAGTGTCTGGACCCCTCTTCCTTCAGCTCGCACTCCTGCCCTGGGGCCTGCCCCCGGGGCCTTGTGTCATGAGCCAAGCAGGTGTTAACATTCATTGATCCAACATGCTGGCAAACTGAACACTCACTTGATGCCTAGAGACCCCCTCCCCAAGTAGCCAGACTTTCCTAACCCTCTGTTCCGTTTCTTCTCTGCTGAGGGTCTGTGGGCCACTCCACCTTTTGCTCTGGGGTGGACAGGTGTTACTCCCTTTGGTCTTGGACTCCCCCGTTATGAGTTTGTAGGTATCTGTTTCCTCCTTCAATCTGTAAGTCCCTGGAGAGCAGGGTTAGGGTTGGATTTGTATCTTTTATCACATCTGTACCTTTAATGTGACTCATAAATATATTCACTTAGTAACAGTGTGTTGATTTGAGGGAATTGTTGAATTAATTCCTCAATGGATGCTGCTCTGAGAGTCAGGGATGGGCCCAGAAGAGCGCTCCATTTGACTACGCAGAAACTGTGGGAGCTCCTCTGAAGTGAGGCACTTTCCAGGGAGAGGGTAATGATGTTCAGCATGTACTGTGGACCAGGCTGTGTGCCAGGTGTTTCTCAGTCCTCATTATATTTATTCCCCAGAATAATCCTGTGAGGTAGATCCATTAGAATCTCTCCATTTATGCTCATGCCAAGTGCTCCCAACTCCCTAGATTAGACTGATTTAAGCTCTGTGAGCAGAACCTTCACAGCCCTCTGGCCTCAGCTTACATGCCACCTCCTTGGAGAAGTCTCCCCTGACTCCCTTCTGTCTAGGCACCTTCCTGCCATTGTCCGTGATCACAGTACACAGCTATCTTTCCTTCAAGTATTTATTATTTTTTTAAAGGATTTTATTTATTTATTTGAGAGAGAATGAGAGAGAGAGAGAGTGTGCGAGCATGAGTGCGGAGGGGCAGAGGGCAATGGAGAAGCAGGCTCCCTAATGAGCACAGAACTCGAAGTGGGGCTCGATCCTGGGACTCTAGGATCACGACCTGAGCCGCAGGCAGATGAGCCACCCAGGCGCCCCCCTTCAAGTACTTATTATAAGCTGTAATTATCTTATTGATTTTTTCCCCTAAGTTTTCCACCACCCATCCCTCTGAATGGTAGCTCCACAAAGGCAGTGGGCCTGGTTGTGTTGTCCACCTTCGAATCTCCAGTGCTTAGCAAAGTGCCTGGTGCAGTTGGCACACAACACAGGTTTTACTGGATGAATGGCTCAGACGCCATCATTTCGCATCTTATTTTGTGCTGTGAAATTGTAAGGGCTCAGTACATTTTGATGCTTTGGGAAGGTGTTTTAGTATTTCTCTCCTTTTGTCTGATTCTTCTAAATTAAAAAAGATATTTTCACATCTGTTCTTTCCACAAAAGTTCCATGAAAATGATTATTTTTTTTATTTAAAAAAGAAAATGAGGGGCGCCTGGGTGGCTCAGTTGGTTAAGCGACTGCCTTCGGCTCAGGTCATGATCCTGGAGTCCCGGGATTGAGTCCCGCATCGGGCTCCCTGCTCGGCGGGGAGTCTGCTTCTCCCTCTGACCCTCCTTTCTCTCATGCTCTCTGTCTCTCATTCTCTCTCTCTCTCAAAAAAAAAATCTTAAAAAAGAAAATGCATGTTGCACCTACCATATGCCAGTCAGTGTTCTGAGTGCCTCACAAATATTAATTGGTTTAGTCTTTATAAGAACCCTATGAGGTAGGTACTATTACTGTCTTCATTTGGCGGAAGAGCGAACTTAGGCAGAGAGAAGTTAAGTAATTTTCTTAAGGTCACATAGCCAATAGATGGCAGGGCTAGAATTTAAAGCCAGACAACCTGGCTCCATAGGTCATGCTCTTAACTTTCTGCTATATTTCTCTTTACTCCATTAAGGTGGAAGTGGATAGAGAAGGGATAATAGAGGATTATCATTGATTGAACCTCTGCTAGATTTCAGCTACTCTGCTAGGTTATCTCAGTGAAGCCTCCAGGCTGGATATTGTCTCAGTTTTGGAGATTGAAAAGTTGTGACTCAAAGAGAGAAAGTAACTTGCCCAAGGTTTTACAGACAGTGGCGGAGCTGGGATTCAAACTCTGATCTGTTTGATTGTGAGGTCCAAGTATTTCCCCTTGGCCATGCCAAATGGCAGCTAGTAAAAGCAGGCCCAGAATCAGTGCCCTGGTTCCCCTGCTGAAGCATCACATTCGTTGCACAAAACCAAGATGCAGTCTTCATAATTTTGCTGTAATGGAAAAGCAGCTTTTCTCTGTGGTTTTTCTTTGCATCTCTGCTGTGCAACATTGGTACAGCTGTGGCTCATGAGGGAAGCAGCCCTTGGTTAGGTATCAGAACAGGTGGCTCAGCCTCTTTAAAAGCCTTTCCCTGATGGTAAGATGGGGAACTAATATTCATGTTTCCTGCCTTCATGGGCTATTGCAAAGATCTAATGACATTATGTTCATGAAAGGAATTTGAAGACTGTAAAAGTCCGTGAGAGAAACACAGAGCAGTGTGGGGCTTGAAGAACACACCCTGGGGAAGCAAGGACAAGAACCTGGCAGAGCCTGATGCTGCGGCAATTTTGAGTGATTTCTCTGTAGGTATGTCCTTGACTTAACATCTGTTTTAAAGTCATGGCGTTCAGGTCCATTTTTCCCCCCCATTGGCCCTTCTATCTAGAGATCCTTAGCAAAGCAAACATCACCACCCATCCATCCATCCACCCATCCATCCATTTATTCATTATAGACAAGCATCCCAGTTACTGGAGATAAGACACAATGACCAAAAGAATGGAAACCCTCAGTCCTGATACTGAGTTTGTGTGTTTGTGTGCATGTGTATGCGCACACATATTTGGTATACCACTAAGCACTAAAAAACACTATAGTAAGTATTTCATACACTTTTTAAATTTTATCTTCACAGAAAACTGATAATGAAGGGGTTATCTTCCTATTTTACAGATGAGAAAACCGAGGCTCAGAAAAATTAAGCAACTTGGCAAAAAGCCCAATGATTAGAAAGTGTGGAGCCAGGATTCATCCTCAATTGTAAATCCAAAGCCCAAATATCATCCTGATGATTGTACTAAACTAGATGGATGTAATTGCTTCAAATTTCCCATTTTTCTCTTGGGTTTTATAGCCTTTGCTGGTGTTTATCCACTCTAAAGCTCTGGGCATCAGGCAGACTGAAAAAGAGATTACCTGGGTCTGGCACAGGAATATATTTTAGGGGTTGGTATGTACTGAGCTGGAAATAACACTGGCTCCTGATGGAACAAAGGCCATCTTAAGGCATGGATGAGTGATGTTTGGAAAGTAGCATTAGAAAGTGGTTGGCATGTTAATGATTTAAAAACCTTAGCTTTTAAGGCTGGAGTTCACATATACCTTCTTTAGCCTGACTGTACTGTCCCATGGTCTTATCAGTAATGGTTCTATCAGGACAGCAGAGCCACTGTGGCTAATACGGGGTAAGGGATGCACCAGAGACATTAGATCTTAGGCACTTGCGGGAGGTGCTGAAGAAAGCTATGTATGACTTGCTTCTACTTCTGGTGCTAGGCTCGAAGTTTCTCTAGGTCAGCAAGGCCAGCAGTTAGAAAGAAAAGATGGATGTGAAGTGGACAACAGTGAGAATAATTTGGGGTGCACAGAGACAAATTGGAACCCATAAAGGCAAATTGGACCCCACAAGGACAGGTTGGAACCCACATCTTTCTCTTGCTGCCCCTAATTTTGATGATGGGCATGACTTCCAGAAGCTGGTGCTCTTTGTTACAGAGTTAAACATGCTCCTGTTCCAGACTCAGAGGAGGAAAAGATCTGGTGGGGTCTGAGGAGCTGCAAGCTGGCTGCCATCCCCACCAACAATGAAAGCCAGCATTCATTAGAGGTACCAGCATGGGTGCTGGTCTTCTAGGACCTTCAGAGCATAATGGTTGCTTTCAAATATTGCAGATTCTTCCTGTGACCAATGCTAACTCAGAACCATCAGGGAAGGGAATTCCGGGAAGCATAGTTCCAGTCTAGCCAAACTGACACAATACAGAACCTCCACACATCTTGATCTCTTAGGAAAGTCCACACAACTTAGCACTGAATGGGTTCTGATGACATGACACTGTCATGTCTTCTGACTTGATGGTAGCTCCCTCAGTAGAGAACACCACCTTATAGCTTTTGTTTCCCAGAAGTGCCCAGTTCATGCTAGCCACACAGAGACCTTCAATGAACAATGGATTGCAGTTGACCCCTCCCTGTCTGCCTCCTCTGTTTAGCAAGCTTAGATTTTCATAATGGGTACTCTCTTGGAAATCACTCCATCTATAATATTCTTGGCAACTGATTATCTTGTTTCTTTTCGAGCCCTCAGTGACAGATGTCCTGGAGCCCATCCCCCAATAGCTATGGCTCTTAACATTGAGACAAATGAAGCTTGAGGAGTTTAGATTTTATTGATCTTATAGCATCCACCAGGCTATTGGACTCATCCATTCCAAACACAACTCAGAACAAGAAACTCACCAATATTTTGTTTCACTATTGTTATAATGCCCTTAGTCTCCTCCAAATTTCATATTCTTCTTCTTTGAAAAACATTTTCACTGTGGTAAAATATACATAGCATAAAACTTACCATTTAAACTATCTTGAAGTGGGGGTGCCTGGGTGGCTCAGTCAGTTAAGCACTGGACTCTTGATTTTGGCTCAGGTCATGATCTCAGCAGGGAGTTTGCTTGAGAGTCTCTCTCTCCTTCTCTCTCTGGCCCTCCCTTCCACATGTGTGCACTCTCTCTCTTTCAAATCAATCCATCAATCAATCAATCAATCAATCTTAAAAAAAAAAAACCTATCTTGAAGTGGTATTAAGTACATTCACTACTGTCCATTCCCGTAACTCTTCTCATCCTGCACAACTAAAAGTGTGTACCTATTAAGCACTAACTTCCCATGCTCTCCTCCCCCAACCCCTGGATCCTACCATTCTATTGTCTGTCTCTGTGAGTTTGACTACTCTAATTAACCTTGTTAAGGTTTGTCCTTTTGTAACTGGCATATTTCACTTAACATAATGTCTTCAAGCTTCGTCCGTGTTATAACGTGTGCCAGAATTTCCTTCCTTTTTAAGATTGTATAATATTCCATTGTATATATATCCACATTTTACTTATCCATTCATCCATCTATGTCTTTGTATCTCTCTCATAACCTATGTTACACAAAGAGCCCAAAGAGAGATTTACAATCTTCCCTAGGAGTCTTGTTTTGCTTTGATATTCTTAAATTTACATAGCAAATACAATATATATTATACTTTGAAGATCCTTAGTTACCTAAATTGAACATAATGGATTGAGATTCCTTCAGAGAGGGAATCTTGATGAACTGGGACAACAAACAATGAGAGGGAGCAGGGAACCTAAGAAAACCATTCAGCAAACATCTGGTCCTTCATGGCTATGCTGCCTTGAGGGGATCAAGGCAAGTGAGGGAGGTCTATCTGAGTTCATACTAGTTCTGTTTAACTTAGGTTATTTAAATTTATTAATATTTCACAAAAACAATTTTCACAACCACAAACAATATTTCTTTGGAAAGAATGCAACTTTGGAGTCAGACTCTTTCTCACTGTGTGGTTTGGGTAAAGTAACTTAATATGGCAGGTCACATTCACTAAGGGTTTACTGTATGCTAGGCGCATTGCCCAATGTCTTACTTTTACTCTCTCATTTATGAAAAGTACCATTATTATCCTCATCTTATAGAAGGGATGACTGAGGCACAGAGAAGACTTGCCCACGGTCACATGGCGAGTAAGTAGCAGAGCTGGGAACCAAACCCAAGTAGTCTGACTGCAGTGCCTATGGCATAATCATTACTCTGTATTTGGCCTTGGCTTTCCCATATGCAAAATGGGACAGTAACATCTAACTTTTAGTTTTGTATGAATTGAAGATAAAGAATGTTAAAAAATATTCAAAGTTCCTGGCATGTAGTCGATCCTTTGTAGATGATATTGCCAAAAAAACATTGCTACTTCTCTCAGGGCTTTGGTGCCCAGTTTCTTTTGGTCCCTTAGAGATTCATTAAGAGAATCTATTGTCCCTGCATCTTTTAACCTGTCAAGTCATTTGGCATCAGTGGTCATTTTGCTGGTAAAGTAGTTCTCGGTCACTCTGCCTGGTTCTTCCTCACCACGGTGTTTGCGAATGAGTGTGGTGCCTGTGCGTGGGGTGGAGAGTGCAGTGAGGGTATCTGTGTTAGTTTTCTGAACCTTGGAAAAGGAGGCACAAAAGCACAGGGAAGATGTGTGATTTGTGTAAAGCTGTGCACATTAATCAATGAACAGGAGAGGCAGAAAGTGTTGGGAACCTTTGTTGTCTGCCAACTATGGGGCGTGTCAAAGCCACTGCCTGTCCTTGAGTGCCCTGGCCTACCTGTGTCAGTGGCCTTCCTGCTCCACGCAGGTGTGGCTCTCTGAGAAGTGCTCACTGTCACCTGCGACCTCTGCCACAGGCAGCCTCAACCAGATAGGAGCCAAAGTGTGGGGTACTTCCCAAGGTCACTGGGCTGCGATCAACATCTGTCTGTCAAACAGGTCATCTGCTTCTCAGTCCAGGTTCCTTTAAAATTATAAACTTGTTTGAGTATATAAAAACGAATGACGAGCAGGTCCCTCCCTGCCACCTGCTGTTGTGGAGGCTGGGCTCTCCCTCCCATGCTCTGCCACAGGTGCAAGAGTTCACAGGTCTCATCTCGTCTTGGAGGGACTTGTCGAACTTTAGAATTGAGTTTCCCTAGTCATCTTGTGACTTTAGCTCTCCAACATGCTCCAAAAAAGTTATGATTTTTTAGATCATCTAGTTATTTCTTATTGTTAGGCTGAGAGAAAGATTCCCTTGTATCTTTCCACAAACTAGGTGAAATGGGACCCCTCCTCGGTTGGGCAGTTCTCACTTGGATTTCTCTAGAGCAGTTGTAGTCAAATATCATCTGGGCTGTAGTCATCCTGAGGCTTGACTTTGGATAAAGTCCATAGTGGAACATGGACAGGACTATCAGATGGTGCTGGTTGTTGGCTGTGAGCTTGGCTGGGGCAGCGACTTGGGTTTAGGCATCTCGCAGCATGGCAACTGAGCTCCAAGATGGAGCATCCAAAGAGCAAGCATCCCAGAGTCAGGCTAGGCTCCTTTAACCCGCTCTCACAACATGTGGCATTACTGATGCCACAATTATTTATTTATTCACTGAGTGAGGGGGCTACACAATGACACAAATACTATGGTTCCTGGGAAGCCATTTTGGAGATAGGCTACCACAACTATTAATGACCATATCTTTTCAATGCCTGTCCCTTTCTCTACTATTTTGCAATGATTCTCATCTGAAGGGTATCATGGAATAGTGAATTATTTTATTTTCCTGAGGCTCAGATTCCATAATTTGTAAAGGGACTAATGCTCCCTGGTTATTGTTAGGAGGGAAAGTCACTAAAAAATGATAGTTTTTATCATTGACTCAGATACTTGGAATGCTAAGTACAGGCTCTGTACAAGGCTCTTTACACATGTTATTTCATTTAATGTCCAAAACAACCCCACAAGGGATGTACTAGGGTTATCCCCATGTTACAGATGAGAAATCTGAAGTTTTGAAACCTTGTATAACTTGTCTAATGTCACACAGTTAGGAAGTGGAAGACTTTTCATTACTGTGTGTATTGTTTTTATAGTTTTTTGTGCATAATTCTTAAATTATGCACAAAATTAGAAACTTTGAGATAAGGGGTTTTATATTAATAATTTTTATATTCTTCCCAGTGTCCTGTTCAGAGTTTGGCACAGGGTAGATGTGAAAACAATAATATTTGTTAAATAGAAAAGAAACTAATTGACAGGGAGGATGGGGACATAGGAATTCTCAGCCAGCACATTGACTTGTTATACAGTTCTCTTTGAGAGAATGTTTTACCTCTTTTGTACTGATTTGATTAAATCCTCAAGGTCACAGAAGATCCCCCCTGATGGCTCCAGAGGAGGAGGGCTGAAATCAATTGTATTACTATGGTGAAATCTCATCAATTTCAACCTGATACCAAACCCCAAAGCATATAAAAACGAGCATATAAAAACGAATGACAAGCAGGTCCCTCCCTGCCACCTGCTGTTGTGGAGGCTGGGCTCTCCCTCCCATGCTCTGCCACAGGTGCAAGAGTTCACAGGTCTCATCTCGTCTTTTTTTTTTTTTTTTAGATTTTATTTATTTATTCATGAGAGACAGAGAGAGAGAGAGAGGCAGAGGGAGAAGCAGGCTCCCAAGGAGCAGAGAGCCCGACCAAACCCCAAAGAATCTTTACCCTGACATTTATTTCAGAGATTCTTTGCAGAGTTCTAAATAGCCTCCAGTGCTCTGCAGCCGCATTGCCTATCCTCGTAGGACACATTTACATTTATTAATACCACAAAAACTTTGTGCCTTGATGCAAATCTCATCTCTGTCCCACTTCCCCAATTCTCCAAATCCCAGCTAATTCTTAAAAGCTCATCAGGAAGACAGTGATAAAATCTTCTGTGCAGTTAAAGAGCTAGGTACAAGGGAAAATAATTATTTACCAGGTTACTCTGTCCCCAAAGCACCCTTTGAAATTCTGTTTTTATGGCCTGACATAATTAGTTTTTTTTTTTTTTAATCAGTTGTCTTGAAATGAAAAGAATAATGATTTCCTGCAGGATTATAAATAGTTATGGAGTGGCTGACCTAGACTAGAAATCACTGCTTACATGTCTAATGTTAGATGTCAGGAAGAATTAATTGGGGAAAGAGATAAACAGCCCTGCAGAAAGGAGGTTGTTTCCTGAAAACTCTGCCCAGAAAAGACTTAGAAGTGTCTAAGACCTTAGACACTCTATGGAAACCTTTACATAGGTCACTTCCTTTGTTAACACCCTCCTGCCCACCTTCAGCCATACCTCACATCTCTTGATTCAGAATCTAAGTGGAATGAAGTGTAACAGGAATATTGGGGCTACTCTTCTCTCTTTTGTGGCACCAGTTGTGAGGATAGGTTTAGATAAAGTCATCTAGGAAATCTGGCCTTAGGGAAGGGTCATGGATTCTCAGAACTAGAAGGTATCTTTGGATGGAGGTTCTCAAAGTGTGGTCCATGGATCCGTGGGGAATCTGAAACCCTTTCCAGGAATACATGATGTTAAACCTGTTTTCACAATAACACCACAATGTTATTTACCCTTCAGCCATTTTTATTTATTTATCTTTATGGCGTTGACATGTGCATTGATGAAGGAGAAGCAATGTGGGTAGAAATGTGGCACCTTGGTGCAAACCAAGGTCTTGGGCCCAAACTACTCTGGTGGTTGGTGCATTCTTTACCTCATGTACTAGCTGCAAAAGAACCCCACCTGTTTCACTTAAGGATGTCCTTGATGAAGAAGTAAAAAGTATTAATTGTCTTAACTCCTGACTTTGAGTACTGTTTTTAATATTCCATGCTGTGAAATGGAAAGTACAGAGGACATAAAACACTACAGCTGCATCCCAAGGTGTGTGGTTATCCAGGGGAAAGGCAATCAGGCTGTCATTGGAGTTAGGAGCAGAACTTGCCACTTTGTTTCAAGGAACACCATTTTTCCTTAAAAAAAAAAAAAAAAAAAAAACAGCACAAAAACCAACTGACAAACAATGGTTTTTCAGCCTTGGGTATTTGGCAAATCGTTTCTCAAAAATGAATGAAGAGTATCTAGAATTTCAGAAAAACTTACTGGCAGAATTTGTGGCCATGACAAAATTCACATTTTCAAGTCAAAATTAGAATTCTGAAACTCTTTTCTCTGGCACCAGGATCCAGATTAACATTAGGAACCTGTGCAGAACTCAGTGAACCAGTATTTTCCAAATGATCAATGTACAATGGCACAAAATCCATATGTGGGTAAAACATTTATTTAAAGTGTGAGATAGCTCAATGGACTTTAGTGGAACAGAGTTCAAAAAGTTCATTGATATATCAGGTTCCATATTGCCATTAAGCTTTAAGAAACTATCACTAGCCAAGCTGGGTACAGTATCAGAGGAAAATATACATAGTTACCTGGAAAGGCCATTAAATTCTGCCTCTCCCCTGCTCCGCAAACTGTATCTCAGTGAGGCAGAATTATCTTCCCAGGCTCCAGCCAAACCAGCATATCACACCAGACTGAATGCAGAAGCATATATGAGAATCCAGAGGTCTTCTTTAAGCCAGACATTAAAGGAATTTGCAAACATACAAAATAATCCCACTCTTCTCACTAAATTACTTGGTTTTGGGAAATGTGTATATTTTTTTTCATAAAAATGTGACTTGTATTAATATGGAATAGGTTTATTATTATTTAAATGAATTAATAAGCATTTTGAATTTTTAAGTTTTTAATCTCTAAGGTGCTAAATAACAGTAAATGTAATCCATGTAGTAAAAGGTCTTCAATAATTTTCAATAGTTAAAGGAGTCCTGAGACCAAAAAGTTTGAGAACCACTAGCCAAGAGAATGAAACCTTCCTTAGGTGGGCCTGTTCAATGGTGCTGCAGTAAGACATTATAAGGACACACTGTATGGACCTTTGCCATATTTTCAAGTTTGGGATAATTTTTATTAACACTTTTATTTTTATCTAATCTAAGGACTAGACATTCATTTCCCACTGAGTGAGTTCTTACGTTACTGAAATTGGATTTTCATAATGAGGCTAAAGGCAATTTTAACTCATAATCTAAGAAATGGAGGTGTCATATCCTGAGAAGAAGATCTCACTTTGCACGTACACACACTGATATTTAGAGTTCCACTGGGAAGTAGAAATTGAATGGCTTATGTAAGTCATGAATTTTTTTTTCCTTAAATGTGCAAAGTCAAAAATGTCAAGAAATTGCTTATATAAAAGCAGGCAGTATATCATGGATCCTTAGTAAGCAGCTGGGCCTGAGGTTAGATCCAAGCCCTCCATTTACTTGTTTAATTTTAGCAAAGTTAATGAACCTCTCTGATTCTCGGTTCCCTGAGACTAATAGTACTTACTTCTCAGGGTTGTCGTTGGGAGTAAAATAAGAGTACAACTTGTTACCGAATGCCTGGCCCAAGCTGAGCCCTTGAACGTTCTTGTATAATTATCCTGACTACAGGTATATGGCCTAACCCCTTACATTACTTTCCTACTGCTGCTGGAACAAATTGCCATGAATTAATGGCTTAAAACAACAGAAATTTATTTTCTTATGGTTCTGGAAGTCAGAAATCTGAAATGGGTCTCCCAGCACTAAAATCAAGATGTCAGCAGAACTGGTTCCTTCTGGAGGTTCCAGGGGAGTTTTTGTGTCATGCCTCTTCCAGCTTCTGGTGGTGGCTGGTGGTCCTTGGATTGGGGATGCATCTCTCTGATCTCTGCTTCAGTCACCACATTGACTTCTCTTCTCTAGTCAAATCTCCCTCTTGCCTCCCTCTTAGTATGGACACTTACAATTACATTTAGGTCCACCTAGATAATCCAGGATAATTCCCCGTCTCAAGATCCTTGATTTAATCACATCTGCAAAGTGCCTTTTGCCAAATAAGGTGAAATTCCCAGGTTATGGGGATTCGGATATGGGTATCTTGTGGGGGGGAGGGCATTATTTAGCCCACTATACCCTCTCATTTTATAATGAGAGCACTGAGTCCCGTAAGAGGCGAGGATATGCAGAGGTCATGGGACTGGTCTAGGGCAAGGAAAGGTGAGGCTTTCTATCTCCACTTCCACCAACTCATACTTTGGAAACTCTGCCTGAGACCTCTGACCTCATAGGCAGGGCCATTTCTCCCCTGCATCTCCCCCAGAGCTGCCGCTGTATATACAAATCCAAGGTATTGGTGACATCATATTCCACAAATCCATAGAATACAATAGGCATGGTGTCCCTTCGAACATGATGTCTCTCACTCTCCTCAGTGATCAGGGATGGAGAGTAGTACTTTATTTCAACAGTTTTGAGGGCATCAAAACCACTTATCATCAAAAGTGAAGATTAGGGGCGCCTGGGTGGCCAGTCGGTTAGGAGTCTGCCTTCGGCTCAGGTCATGATCTCAGGGTCCTGGGATCTAGCCCCGCATTGGGCTTCCCTGCTCAGCAGGGAGCCTGCTTCTCCTTCTCCCTCTGCCTGCCACTCCCTCTACTTGTGCTCTCTCTCTGTCAAATAAATAAATAAAATCTTAAAAAAAAAAAAGTGAAGATTAAACATGGTTTAGTTCATATCCAGGTACATAAGTTAAGACCAGATGATCTTAGGCTTGGCCAATTTACAGCATCCCCATTGTTATGTATAATGTGAACCAAAATTTGATGTTCTTTCTCTCTTAAGAGTTCCTTTGTTCCAGCTACATATCTCTAGTCACTATAGCCTATTCTGTCTCATCGTACCATCCCACAAACTCACTCCCAGACTATATTATATATACCATGGATCCAGGGACCTAGTAACCATGTTAGGATCTGGCATGGTCATGAATGGGTTCCTAGAGAGACAGCAAAGGGGGTTTTGCAGCTGATAATCAAATGCTGTCAGGATTTGAGACTCTTGAACAAGAAGCAAGCAAAAGCCCTCCTTCCCAAACCCATTTTCCTAGGGCATGTCTTCTGTAGTGGGTTTAATTGGGTAGCCTCCAGTAAAGTATGTCCCAATGCCCAGAACCTGTGAATATTACCTGTATGGCAAAAGAGTGAGTATTACCTTATGTAATAACAGAGGAGATGAAGTTAAGGATCTGGAGTTGAGGAAAGTATCTGGGATTATCTGGGTGGGTTCTAAACACCTTCACAAGTGTCCTTAGAAGAAAGCGGCAAAGGGAAATAAGGCAGAGAAGACAATGTGAAGACAGAGATTGAAAGGATGTGTCTAGAAGCCAGGAAACACCAAGGAATGCCCACAGCCATGAGAAGCTACAAAAGGCAAGGGAGAGATTCTTCCTTAGAGCCTTCAGAGGAAGTGAGGCCCTGCTGACACCTTGATTTCAGATTTCTGGTCTCTAGAATACATTTTTGTAGTATTAAACCATCCAGTTTATGGGAATTGGTTCCAGCAACCCTAGGAAACTAATACACTTTTGATGACCTGGAAATAGGTGTGCTAGCTGCTCGTTAATAATAAAAAGAACAATCACAGTAATAAGAGTATTTGGTGAATATCCACCCTATGCCAAGCACTGTACTAAGGGCTTTACTACACTATCGATCCATTGCACAACCTCATGGGACAGGCGTCACTGTCACCCACAATTTGCAGGTGAGGAAGATGAGACTTGGGGTTATGGGGCTAGTAAGGGGGGGAGCTGAGATTAGACCCAGGATCTATTGGACTCTTTCTTATTGGCGGTCATCAGTACCTCCAGAATTGCTCCAAGGACAGCCCATTTCTTCGGGAGGGAGAGTCAGGGAAAAGAGAACAGAGCAGAGGGGCACCAGTGCTGAGCAGAGAGGCCCAGAGTTCCTAGGGGCACATTAGCAGCTGCACGGGCCACCCTCAAACTGGCCAGGGCAGGGCAGGCCTTAGCAGGACTGTGTGGAGAAGAGGAGGGAGAGCTGGGGTTCAGAGGTTCTCTTGGTCGCTCTTCAGAGCCAAAGACTGTTTTCATGGTGGTTCTCACTTCCTGAACCTTCTGCCTAGACTGGCTAGGCAGCCAGGAAGCACCTATTTCACACAGGGTGGGTGTTATCGGCCCGTGTTGGTCTGGGGAGCCCTCTGTCCTCTTGGGCAGACTAAAGAAGAGTCTGCCCAGATCCTGAAGAAAGCCCCCTGTGAGGGCCTGCTGGTGGAGTCATTGCCATTCACGTCGCCTGAAGGCATTTTGAAGCAATTTCCAGTTCCTTCCCTGAGGCCCAGTTTCCCTTTGATCTTACACATCTGGCTCTGGCCTATAAACTCCATGCAAGGGGTAATTAATGCAAGCTCAAAGGAAGGGCAAAAGCCAACAGAGCTCTCTTCTACAGCAAGCTCAATTCAAAATGCTTAGGGACAGCCTGAGCACGATGACCTTTATGAGGTTCCAGAGCTTGCTGTCATTACACCAGTTGTGCTGGGAGCAGATAGGGCTGGCCTCCACTGGAAACTATGCATTTGCTTATAATACTTAGGATGAAGGATTTGTTGCATTGGGTGTAGCAGAAACCATGTGAGGACAGACTCCAGCAACTGTTATAACTAAAGGCGATTGAGAGAGCCTCAAACTTTTCCTCCAGCCCATGGCTGACGGTACTACAGGGAACAAAAGAAATAAAGTAAAGGGCCCGCATTTACTGAGCACCTACTGTGTGCCAAGTGTTTCCCATAGGGTATTTTATCTTCAAAACAACTCTGAAATGAAAGTTATTTCTCACATTTTTTTCAGAGGAAGATGCTGAAGTTCATAGAATTTCTGTAACTTTATTTGCCAAATAGAAACCAGTAAAATGACAACTGGAATTCCAACATGTTTCCACAGTCCAGGCTGTTTTCATCATACCATGACAAATAAACAGTAAGATCGAACCATAATGTGACCCTTGCGTGGACAACAAAGATTGATCGGGGGCACCGGAACATATCTGAATGAAACACATACATTTATAAAGTTGGATATATAAACTCAAAACATTCTTTTTGTTATTTTTGATAGGTCAGAGAGTATGTGCTGAATTCCAAGCCAAAATGTCCCCAAAGTAACATTCTTCAACCTATGGGAGTGTTAACTGGCAGTGGCCATTGAAGAATAACAGGTATTTCTGCAGAATACCATCTCCTTGCCTTGGGAAGGGGCCCCCTTCTTCATTCAAACAATATTTATGAGTTTGTGGCTGACCCCAACTCTCAGTGACAGGGTCATGGAGAAGTAAGTATCAATAAACACAAAAGTATAACACAGGATACTGAGTAATAGATGATCCCAAAGGCAGGGATCTGGACCAAATGATGTCCTGAGATCATCTTCTGCCATCTTCTTACTGGTCTAACCGTGGCGAATGACCAGATATTTAAATTTGCTGTCTATCGTACTCAATACTTTTGTAAAATACAACAAAAATAGCGTGAACATCAAATTATAATGCATTTTCCCAAACACTCTCAGTTTCTGTACTTATTTCCTCCCGGCCTGGTAAAAAGCATGTGGTGGACCAGCTCTGACCCATGGACCACACTTTGAACCACACCAACTGGCAGGGAGGTGGTGGAGACCATCCAGGAATCCTGGCTGGCGAGCTGGGCTGAAGTCTGATGCTGCTGCCACTGGAGTCACTCTTGTTGCTGGCTGCTTCACTCCTGGAACCTCCGCTAACCAGATCCAGGCAGCCTTCTGGGAGCTGAGACTTCTGGTGGTTACTGATCCCAGGGCTGACCACCAGCCTGTCACAGAGGCGTCTTATGCTCACCTGTCTACCGTCACCCTCTGTAACACTCCTCTGCACTATGCGGACATCGCCATCCCTTGCAACAACAAGGAAGCTCCCTCGGCGGGTCTGATGTGGATGCTGGCTAGGGAAGTTCTGCGCATGCGTGGCACCATTTCCCGTGAACACCCATGAGTGGTTGTGCCTGATTTCTACTTCTACAGAGATCCTGAAGAGATTGAAAAGGAAGAGCAGGCCGCTGCTCAAAAGGCTGTGACCCAGGTGGAATGTCAGGGTGAGTGGACTGTTCCAGCTCCTGAGTTCACTGCCACTCAACCTGAGGTCCCAGACAGTTGGTCTGAAGGCGTGCATGTGCCCTCTGTGCCTGGTCAACAGTTCCCTGCTGAAGACCAGAGCGCTCAGCCTGCCACTGAAGCCTGGTCTGCACCTCCCTCTGCTCAGGCCGCCGAGTGGGTAGGAACAACCCCTGAGTGGTCCTAAGAAAAGAATCAAATGCAGTGGGAATCCACTAGAAGGCTTAAGCAAAGGAGTGATACCATCTGGGTTCTCTCTTTCAAAGAACATTCTGGCTGGTGTGTCGGGGGCAACGCTGAAACACCACTTAGGAGGCAATGGCAGTGGTCTGTCAAGGGGCGGGGGATGACAGTGGCCTGGACTGGGATGGGAGTGCTGGAAATGAGGACAAGAGGAAGGATTCAGGTTATGTTCTGGAAGCTGGGCTGACTGCTGGAATGGGTGATGCTTTGGGAGTTCTACTGCATGTAATACTACAAAGCTTAATTGTAGGGATTTTGGAGTTCTCTTCCGCTCTCAATCTGGGATTTACTGAATGCCTCAAACAGAAAATATCCTAACTACAAAAATTTCCATTAGGGAAACAATGCAAATTTGATAATGTGCCAGCCAGAATGTAGGTGTTGGCATGTGAGTCTACAGGCATCTTCTGATCCAACACTGCCCTTATGTCAGAGAAAAAAAAAACACCAGCAGAAAAGTGTCCATGTTTTAAGTCCAAGAGGCAGCCCTACACATCACCCCAAAGACTGCCAGTGAATCAATAAGAAGCCTTGTTTGAGCTCCATAATTCTATCCTAATATTAACCAAGGAAAGGTGTCCGGAAGGCAAAGTGACAGGTCTCTGGACAAGGAAGTGTGTGACAGCCAAGGATTCACTTAGCTGTTTGGTCCTTCGTTTTTCTCAGTATTTCAGAACTACCCAGGAATCTGGGGAAATCAAGATTCGAATCAGCAGGAATCCAGAGTCTACACAATGAACCTCAGGGACCGAATCAGTCGTGATTATGCTCACTAGCGCCATGGATCCAGACACTGACAAGCGGGCGGATGGCAGGCGAATCTGGGTACTAATCACATTTCTCCTGTGCTTGAGTGTGTGCCCAGGGAACAATCTGATCACAGGTTTAGCAATGGTAATAGCTTCAAAATATATGGGCCATCCCAACGGATCAAACGTAACTTTTAAGATGGGGGCAGAAAAAAAAGAGGCTTAGCTGATGATGTTTATAATGGACAGTGTGACCAATGCCTATTTTTCTATCTTAAAATGATGTTTATAAAAGGCTTCTTTCATCAAAATTCATCAGCATGGTATTCATTGCGGGGACGTTTTTGGAATACTGATGCACGCTATTTGGCGAGCATATATTATTGTATACCTGCTGGGAGCTAGGTCTGGGGCTGGGGAAGGGAAGAGAGATGAATAAGATATGGTAAGTGCCCTGGGAAAGGTCAGTTGTTTGATTGATGGACCACTGGGTGAGGCAGATCTGGAGAAAATGGATATAATACAGGGTGGGTGTGGTCAAACCTTGAATAATTGGTGTAAACAAAGGGCTGTGGAAATGAAGAAGGAAGCCAGCACTTTGTCTGATACATAGTGCAGTATAAACAACATTAACTTTGGGGCCAAATGGACTATGTGAGGAATCCCACCTATGCCACCCGCTCATGTTTTCCCTTTGGGCAAGTCAGCCTAATCTCACCAAGCCTCAGTTTGCCCATCCCTAAAATGGGGGAAATGATTATCTCCAGAGTTTTAGTGAGAAGTAGATGAAGTATATACAGTTGTCTACTGATCTAGCACATAGTTGATGCTTAGCAAATGGCAGAAAATGTTAATACAGTAGCTCCCCTTATCCACAAGGGATACATTCCAAGACCCCCAGTGGATGCTTGAAACCATGGATAGTACTGAACCCTATATAGACCCTGCTTTTTCCTATACATACATACCTGTGATAAAGTTCAATTTATAAATTAGACACAGTAAGAGATTAACAACAATAAAATGGAACAATTATACCAATATACTATAATAAAAGTTATATGAATGTAGTCTCTCTCTGTCAAAATACCTTATTGTACTCACCCTTCTTCCTGTGGTAATGTGAGATGATAAAATGCTTGCGTGATTAGATGAGGTGAGGTGAACAACGTAAGCATTGTAACGTAGTGTTAGGCCACTATTGACCTTCTGGTGACATGTCAGAAGGAGCGTCATCTGCTTCCAGACCATGGTTGACTGTGGGTAACTGTAAATAAAACCATGGATAAGGAGGACTACTGTATAGATTCTTAGTGTTTTGCTCTACTAGAATTTCTTTACTCTTTCCGATGAAAAGTCACTATATTTTGGCGTGTCTTAGACTTCAGGAGTCTAAGGCTGCAGGGGACCTTAGGGACCATCTAAGTCAGCCTCCTAATAGTAGAGTACAGGAAACTGAAACCAAAGAAATTGAGTAACTGTTCTGAGACCCTTGGAGGCAGAACCTTCCATTGTTCTTCCCTTTCCTGTTTCTTGTCTCCCGGAGGCTCTGAAGGCAGATGGCAGTGAATGATTTGAAAGCACTGAGCTTAGGAAGTTAGAGAAGAATTGCATTTCTGAGCTCAACTCCTCTTCTTAACTATGGGAAACCACTAGTCATGTTCCACCGGAGAACGATTCTGTAGCGCTGAGACCCCAGTTCGGGACCTGAGGCGGAAAGAAGGAAGGGTGGGTAGCAATCCTTGGCTCAACGTGCGAGCTTGTGCAACGGATTCTAATTGGTTGGTTAGTTGGTTGACCAAACTCTGTCACAAAGGTGGCCCCTAGGAAATGAGGTTCTGATGCCAGAAATCTCTTGGTATAATTTAGAGAAAGAAATTAGAATTGTAGACATAGAAAATTGTTGGAGTACAATTATTACATAAGAAATACCTGACTACTCCCTAAACATATTTTCTGAGAAAACCAAAAAGAAACTCCTCTCGCCAAGTCTTGAGTAGTGAAGAAAGAATCAGTATCTTTGAAAAATGCTCAGGTGGCTATTTGAGAAGACCAAGGATAATGACAGAGGGCACTGTTGCTGAATGGCCTTCTTGCGTCCTTGGGGGGTGGGGGGGGCGGTGATCACATAGCTGCCCTCAGCCCCCTCAGGCAATGGGTATGCAGTCAGAATAAGCAGCTTTGCGGGGTGCTGCCCTAGTGGCCTGACCTTTGATCCACAGGGTGTCTAACCTCACTGTGCCTCAGTTTCTTTTTTTGTAAGATAAAGCCACATCTCTCTCTCTTTTTTTTTTTTTTTGCCGAGAGATGATCTGTGTGAAGTGCTTACCAAGGCACCTGGCTCATAACAATGTCTAGATAAATGGTAGCTATTATTAGCTGTAATTATGGGATTCTAGTGGCTGAACATGAAGTTAGGAGATAAGGAGAGGCTTATTTTTGCTTCCCCTTGGGTCCCTCCCAACCCCCTCTCTACTTCTCCTCTTCTGTCTCCCTTTGCACTTTTAAGGACCCTTGTGATTACACTGGGCCCAGCCAGATTACTAGGATAATCTGATTTTAAAGCCAGCTGGTCTTGGGGCACCTGGGTGGCTCAGTGGGTTAAGTGTCTGACTCTTGATTTCGGCTCAGGTCGTGATCTCAAGGTTCTGGAATCGAGCCCCATGACAGGCTCCGCACTCAGCATGGGAGTCTGCTTGAGATGCTCCCTCTGTCCCTGCCCCTCTGTACACACACACACACACACACTCTCTCTCTCTCTCTCTCTCTCTCAAATAAATAAATAAATCTTTAAAGCCAGCTGATCTTACTTTAATCCCATCAGCAATCTCAAGTCCCTTTGCCATAGAACCTAACATTGTCATAGATTCTGGGGGTCAAGGACATGGCGGGGGGCATTATTTTGTTTACCACTCCCACCATTTGGGTGTACTACTTTAGGCAAGTCACTTAACTCTCTATTTCTCAGTTTCCTCATGCGTGTGGCCAACGTGCTACAAGGATTAAATGAGACAAATGCACGCCAAGCCCTTAGCACAGCATCTGGTGCACAATAAATGCTCAGTCTGCAGTGTTCTCTTTCCTTTCTCATAAACACATACATGATGTAGAACTCCACAGCCTGTATCATATTCTGAACCATAATGCCTTAAAATGCTGCTTACGGCTACATCCTGGCATTCCTTTTTTTTTTTAGTGGGCTCTACCCCCAGGGTGGGGCTTGAACTCACAACCTCTAGATCTAGATCTAGATCAGGGCTGTATGTTCTACCAACTGAGCCAGCCAGGGGCCCCCATCCCGGCCTTCCTAATGGAGGGGCAGCAAAAGCCGAGAGCCTAGCTTGTGCCTGAGTCACAGGCTCCTTCCCTGCACTCTGGACAGCCCACGCACACCACCCTCGAGGTTTTTGGCACTTGGCAGTGACTGGCCTGGGAAGGAAGTGCTCTCTTGGTGTCCCCGGTGGGGGGACAAATGAATCACTGAGTGCAGGCCTGGCAACAGTTCATTCTTCTATGAATGGTGACAGATACTCAAAAGCAAACAGCGCTCCGTGCCCAGAGACTTGCCTTGGACACAAAGGAAACTACCAGTGGTATTCGCTGTTCTGGGTGCCCTCACATTCCTGATGTCCCGTGACCCTCCAACTCCGGGAAGTGGGCAGGGAAGCCACCCTCAGGAGGCCACTGGGGTAACTGAGGAATGGAGGGTAGGTGACTTGACTGCGGTGACACAGCTTGCCAGGGCCTGGCATCCCGACCTCCACCCCCGGAGCCTCTCCACCTCTGCCTGGCCTTGTCCCAGCCACTGAGCAGTGAAGGGGGGTGAGTTGGCCTCACTTAGGTTACATCCCTTCTCCACTTTGCCTCCTCCTCTGCCCCGACCTCCAATCAGGGGAGTTGCCACAGAGCCGTTCCTGACCACATAGCTGGGTGGTGTGTCTTCCTCCTTCAGCAGGGTTCTCCGGCCTGTCGCTCGCCAGCACTCCATTTGGTACTTAGTTTTACGCAGTCTCCTAGGGGTGGCTGTCCCTGGTTTGCTTCTGCTCTCTCCTAATTCCTTGGGTTGAATTGAATTGCTGGAAAGAGGAGAGAGAAGTAGGTAATCCTCCATTTCAGTGGTTCTCACCTGGGGCAGAATCCTCCCCTGCACCCCGAAATCCTGTGAAAGCCATGGGGGGCTTTTGGGGTGTTACAGTGGCTTGGGGGAGTCCCTGGTGTTCCATGGGTTGGGGGGGAGGCCTGATCATCCTGCAAGGTGCGGGACAGCTTGCTCCCCACGTGACAGCAAAGAACTGTCTCATACGCAATGCTGGTAACGCTCCACCGAGGAACCCGGCTCTAACTGGACCATCAGCTCTCATTTGGACTGGGAGAGCTACCTCTACGTGACGATGATGACTGTGACTGATCTTATAACTCTTCTTCAGGTGACCAAAGCTGTTATAGGCAAAGAAGAGCTTTTTTTTTTCTTTTTTCATGGAAATGGCTGATTCCACAGCTCATTCCTAGGTAGCAAGATGTAGCAGACAGAGGTCCGGGGTGAAGAGAGCCATCAGAAGCTCAGATTCTGAAGCCATGCTGCCACTTACTAGCTTTATGATCTTGGCAGGTTAGTCTCTCTGGGTCTCAGGTCTTACTTTTTTGTAAATTGGGGACCACAGTAGCTACCCTGTTTTGTCATGCTTGGCACATAGTAAGAGTTACTAAATGTTAGATCTCATTATTAAAATCACTGCCATCTGTGGGACCAGGGACAGGCTATCTCTCAGCTCTGTGTGTTTCTTCCCATGCGAATAAGGATCATAATACCTACTTCCAAGTGTTTTTGTAGGATCCAATAAGAAAATATGTGTAAAGAGCAAGTATAACACCGATGATGCTTATAACAACCTCATGTAAGTGTTACCCCCATTTTACAGGTAAGGAAACTGAGGCTTACAGAGGTTAGGTAACTTGGTCAAAGATACACCGCTATCTGGGATTTGAGCCAAGGCTGTCTGGTTCTAGATCCACTGTGCCCAACCACCACAACCCTTAGCTGCTTTTCCCTAGGAAGCAGCTAGGACAACACTTGGTAACTTGTGATATCCCGAGCTGCAAAGAGACAGTTCTGACACTTAGTTGTGCCCTCCATCATGTAGCCAGTGGCAGGATTCCCAACTGTCTTCCCTGAGCGACAGTGCTGTGTGAGGGAGTGGCTGGGAATCCAGAAACCTGGAATCTCTGTTGCTCTGTTGTTTCCATGGGCAGGTCAGGCAACCATGCAGGGCCTTGGGCACTCACTGGCAGCCTGGGGTACTTTGACACTGAACTCAAATAGACACTTGGAAGGATGGACCGCTTTTTTTTTCATGGTGGCTGTTGGCAGGTTGGGGTGACCTGCACGCTGCAGACACTGCTGTGGTCCGGACAGCCTGGTGTTGTGGCCAGGAGCTGTGCTCCCTCGGGTCTGACATGACTGTTGCCACTGCCCATGGCATTTGGTGGAACTTGTCAGCTTAGCGTCAGTCAATGTTGTTCTGATGTTCCATTCCTCGGTCACCTCCTGTCCCAGGCTCAACCACCTGACATAGCTTGGCACTTCGGGATATCTTCCATAGAGATAACTCTGACTAACTGTCCCCCATCACTGCGCCCCAATCCCATCCCCCTGGCCGGTGTGCCAGTCAGCATGGGAGGACTGTGGTGTTTTTCTTTTCTTTTTATTTTTATTGTTATGTTAATCACCATACATTACATCATTAGTTTTTGATGTAGTGTTCCATGATTCATTGTTTGCGTATAACACCCAGTGCTCCATTCAATACGTGCCCTCTTTAATACCCATCACCGGGCTAACCCATCCTCCCACCCCCCTCCCCTCTAGAACCCTCAGTTTGTTTTTCAGAGTCCATCGTCTCTCATGGTTCGTCTCCCCCTCCGATTTCCCCCCTTCATTCTTCCCCTCCTGCTATCTTTTCTTTTTTTTAACATATATTGTATTATTTGTTTCAGAGGTAGAGATCTGAGATCTCTGAGATCTGAGATTCAACAGTCTTGCACAATTACCAGAGCACATACCCTCCCCAATGTCTCTCACCCAGCCACCCCATCCCTCCCACCCCACCCCCCACTCCAGCAACCCTCAGTTTGTTTCCTGAGATTAAGAATTCCTCATATCAGTGAGATCATATGATACATGTCTTTCTCTGATTGACTTATTTCGCTCAACATAATACCCTCCAGTTCCATTCACGTCGTTGCAAATGGCAAGATCTCATTCCTTTTGATGGCTGCATAATATTCCATTGTGTGTGTGTGTGTGTATACATATATATATATGTATATACATAAAAATGGTATTTTTCTGTATATCCCTCTGGGGGCATTGTTGGTATGAAGCCATTTCAGCAATAGAGGTTCCTTTTACGAGAGAACTACGTGATGTCCCAGTAAACGTCAGGCACAAGGGAAGCTTTCCAGCATGTGGAGCAGAGTTGTAACCCTTCACATTTATGGCAGACCCTTCCCCCTGGAGTCCTGGGCACAGCTCTGCCGTCAGCCAGAACAGTAGGGCTCTGCATCTGGCAGGATTCTTTCTGCAGAATCACAGATAAGCTCTTCCCCTTTTTCTTCCAGCACTGCAGAGAAATGACAAAATCCATGGCCAGAGTTTGCACAGACTAAATAGAGCTGGCAAAGATTTGAGAGCTCATAGAGCCAAAGGGTGGCAAATAGGTTTTATTTCTTACCAATTGCTACTGATTGCATGAGGCTCTGCATTCGAAGCCCAATTTGAGCTCAGGGGGAAATGGTGCCCTGATCTTATAGTCGTGTCTGTCTTGGGCATAGGATGGGAGGGTGGCCATTCATAGGTCATATAATATATTGCTGTCGCTGACCCCAGTCAGTTCTCTTCAGGAAACTTAGTCCTAATAGAATGAAAGGAGCTTTCCCAATTCATGTAAATTGTTAGTGGTAGATTTAAGACAAGGACCCAGATTTTTAACAGGAATTCAATACATTTCCATTCTTATAGGAATAGAGACTTTGGAAATAAGTCAGCCTGAGTTCAAATCCCCAACCCATCATTTATCATATTTGTGACCTTGGGCTGTCACTTAACGTCTCCATGCTTCGGTTTTCTCCTTTGTAAATGGAATAAAAACAACCACGTCCTTATTGGGAGAATTAAATGTGACAATGGTATGTATAGCTCAAGGCTTATGCATCAATGTTTAATTTTATCCTTTTTCCAACAGAAAATGGTATGCATTATTGAGATGACATCCTTGAGGGGCAGTTTGCGCACCGTGGCAATGATTTAATTGTGTAATTGTAGATCTGGTGTGTTCCCTTGTGAACTCGGGGCTTGGGATCAGATTATCTTCAAGATTCCTCCAGCTTAAAAATTGCTATGACCGTAAATCAATAACTTTAAAGGATTTTTCTTGAGTTATTTCTGTGAGTGGGTACTTGGTAAATGAGCCCTGGAGGATTTTCTGGAGTCAAACCAAGGTCTTTGCAGGTGCAGAAGCCATTTGCCGCATTCTAATGTCTTCTATGTTGTGCAACTCATGGCCTGAAACCTTGGTACGTCACACCCCATCGTACTAATGGTTTTCCTTTCCAGCTGCCTGCTGGGGATGTAAGCCTTGCAAGGACAGGAACTGGTCTGCATCACTGCATTGTCCCTGCACCCCACACAGGGCCTGGGTGCTCAGCCCAGGGTGGCTGGTTTCATCTCTAGGGGTTGAGGAAAGGTGTCTAAGGCTTAGCCATGGCTCGGGACTTGGAACCTGCAAAGCCCAGAACTGAGTTAGTCTGGAACTCGGGGACTCTGGCCCCATTACTTCCTTCTCAGCCTTTTCACTTTTCCATACACGAAACGGGGAAGCTGCTAGGTGACCATTCTGTCCTTGAGGCAGGTGCTAAACAGGCAATCCAAAAAGGCTGCTCCCTCTTTGGCAGGGAACTGGATGAAGCCACAAGACATTGGTATGAGCAGCTGTACCTCCTCTGAGAGCCATTTCGGGTTAACCAAAGCATTCTGCCCGTAGGAGGAAGGCAAGGAGTGAGGAGAGAATCAGGCCCGGAGAGCCGGGCTCAAGTGAGATTTATAAATAGGAACATGGAAACTCTTGGAAGAGGCCAAGCAAGGCAAAGGAGAATGGGCAAGTCTCAGCAAGATCGTTCTAAGACATAAATAACTAATGAGAGAGAAGCCAAATTTCTTGGAGACTCTGAGGATCATTATGTAACTTGTTTTTCCGGACCAGGATCACGGAAGCACCAAGAGGGACGAAAGAAGGCTTTGGGGCTTACACTGTTCATTCATTTATTCAGATGACACCTACTCCATGCCCCGTGTGTATGGGACGGTGCTAGATAGAGCGGAAAGAATCATAATTAAGGCACTGTCTCTGTTTCCAGGTTGCCAGACATTTAACCAGGGAGAAAGACACATAAAGAGCTTACAGAGGCCGTTGTAACCACCCCTATGCCCTGCATGCTCTGCTGCGTGTTACATTGTGTTTCTCATGGTGGACATCACTGTTTTTTCCTGCCTGAAGTCTTCTGCACCTGCTTGGAAATGCATCTCCTTCTCTGGGGTGCATGGTCCCTAGCCTATCCTAACCCGAATGAGAGCTGTACATCTCCACCTCCCTGACCCTAGTGGTCAGGGGAATGTCCCATGATTCGAGTCAGGGCCATCAGAGTTCTTCCCTGGGATCCCTCTCACTGGAGCTGGGGGGATGAATAGAAGCGCCGCTGCTCTCTGGACGGAAATTATGATGGGAGCCACAGCTGCAGAGACAGGCTTCCCACCTGAGAAAGGCAGGCAGCTAAGTGAATAAAAGTGACACACAGGGAGAAGCAAAGATATGACATGCACACATATACATACATACGTGCGTGCACACACCCACACATGCACATGCTTGCACACACGCATACACGCACAGGAAGAGGGGGAGAATGAGAAGGACAAGTGGGCAGCTGAGGGCATTTGAGTCCCTGGTTTCACCTGCTTCTCCAGTGGTTTAGAAACACCCGCTAAGAGCTTCCTTTTTTTTTGTTGCAACCAGCTCCAGTGCAGTTTCTGTCTCTTAAAAGAAAGGGACCTAATAGATGCCCTCTTCCAGGAAGAAGGGAAGGGAATCGGCAGTAAATACCAGAGATGGCAAATGATCTCAGTTCTCAAAATAACCTATGAGGGAAACCCATTTTATAGGTAAAAAGAGAGAGAGGTTAAATGACTTTCTCTGGGTCACAGAGCTAATAAGTGACCCTACGTAGCAGGTGGTGCTGAGCACTGGGGTACGGAGGCAGTCAAGGTAAGCGCGTTCTTCACGTTCAGGTGGTTCACAGGATTAAGCACACACTCACAAGTAAGTATTTATACATTGTGGTAGCATTTTTGAAAAATAAAAGGCAAGATGATAGCAAAAATTATTGACTTAAACCGAAGCCTAACAGATGGGAAGGAGCTGTCCGCAGAAGGAAGGAGGGACTTGGCTCTCTCTCTCTCCCTGCACATGCTGCATGCGGTGCACACACACACACGATTTCATTTTTAAATTGTGTGAGAGTAAGTTGAAGACATGATGTCCCTTTACCCCTACCTACAAATTTCAGTACATATTTCCTAAAAAATAAGAATTATTCTCTTACAGAATCACAGTAAGAATGATCAATACCTGACAAATTAAAATGGATACAATACTATCATCTAAATTATAGCTCTTAATTCATCTAGCTAGCTAGCTAACTCTCTTATTTTCACCCACTGTCCCAATAACTTCCTTTATAGAGAAAGCACATCGTGGGTCATATGTTGCGTTCAGTTGTCATGTCTCCTTAGCCCCCTTTACTCTTGAACTTTTAGTTCTTACTTTGGGCAACAGTAACTTTCTCAAAACTTCTTGTTCCTCAGTCTCTCCCTGTTCCCTCCCTTCCTCTCCTGGAGTGGATGTTCTGGGACACTTGAACAGAGTTTGTAAAATGGGGCTCAAGGTTTATGACTCCTTGGCCAGAGACTTATTAACCAGCTCTCTGTGTCATCCAAGGGCCACTCAATCCAGGGTGAGGTCGTTGTCAGGACATCAGTGAACATGTCACAAATACACCCCATCCTCCCCCTGCTGTCTGGATTTCCAAAGGCCTTGACTGTGTCTCTGCTTCAGACTTCTCTTCTCTGGGATTATTCCCATGCCCCGGACTTGGGCTGGGTCATGGTTTGAATAGAATTTAAACAAATTAATTGACAAATTACTAAAAAGTGAAACTTTCTGTGGCAAGAAATGTATTCCAAGCAACAGAGTAGGGGGAATGTTTGGACTGTGGAATCCTGATTCCCACAGTTCCTAGCTGTGTGTCTTTGGGCAAGATGCTTAGCCTCTCTGAGCCTTGATCTCCTCATCTGCAAAACAGGCACAATAAACACCCATCTTGAAAAGGCATTGTGAGGAAATCTCTATTACGCATTAAAAAATAGTACCTAGTACACAGTCTTGTTAACATTGGTTTCTTCTCTGCCTCCTCTTTCTCTCTCCTGCCCATCCTGCCTTCTCCCTTCTTGTCCTTCTCCTCCTCCTCTCCCATCTCCCTCTGTCAGCACTGTTGCCTTTTCAGATTATCAGGAGACATTTGCAAAGAAGGTTAAAGTATTTTTCCACTGGTGTCTCCAAATGCATTCATTTTTCTAGATTAGAATGTTGGAAGGACTGATTGTCCCATACCTGACAATCCCAGGCAGTCTCTCAGAGGAATTTGGGACAGGGAGGGGGCAAGGTCCACCAAGCCTTCTTCCACTGAAGTTAAGGAGATAAGAGCCCTTTGGGATAGATGTTCTCTTTTATGACACCTTTTCTCCTTAAGGCTGGCCCTGGTCCCTTGAAACGAGTGGTTCTCAGCTGGAGGAGATTTTGCCCCCCTGGGGCATCTGGCAATGTCTAGAGATATTTTTGGTTGTCATGAATGTAGGGATGCTACTGGCATCTAGTGGGTAGAGGCTGGGAATGCTGCTAACCATACTATAAGGTGCAGAACAGCCTCCCACAACAAAGAATTATCTGGCCCCAAAGGTCAACAGTGCCATTGTTGGGAAATCCTGCTTTAAACGGATTTTTACCCCAATCCCATCCTCTTCCATCAAAATGTGGAGTGGGAGAATAGAGAAACTAACATTGATTTAGCATCTACTATGTGTCAGGATATTATACTGGTCCACTTTACAAATATTATCTCACTTAACCCTTGCAACCAAGTGAGGAGATAGAATTTACCGACCCAATTTCACTGTAACTTACCTAAGGTCATCCAGTTGCAAGAGGGGAAGATCTGGATTTGGCCCCAAGACTCTTTAAGACCTTTTCATAGTGTGGGGGGTCATACAGCGTGATTGTCTCTGTGCCATGCCCTTGGGGACAATACCAGGCCTTAGAGATGCATTCAGAAGGCAGCATGCTCTGCCTGGATGTCCTTCACTGTTTGGAGCCTCTACTCTTCCGAGGAGAAAGTCGGGGCACCTTTCAATCACTACAGGCTCAGAGTACTTGGGGTTTCTCCAGAAGTTTGGGTTTTCTGGTGACATCCATGTTGGGTGCTTTTCCGAGGTGCCTTCACACTGTCTTACTTGAGAAGAGTACAAATCAACTCCATAGTACATTGGACTATGTGGCCATGGTACGGTGGGCATGGAGTGAAGTCCACGAGGCTGGAAGAGCAAACGCTCCCCAAACCCTGGCAGTTCTGGCTCAGGTGAAACTGAGGATGGGGTTGTATCACCTCTAAGGGACCGTTCTGCTGTGCAATGTCATATCACAGCCCTTTGGGCAACTCTGAAGTGTGGAGAACGTTGAGCCCTGGGCCTGAGCTTGGTCCAGGCACTCACGGAAAGTTTGGGGTTTAATCCAAAAGAGTTTGGCTTTCAGGGAGCCAGGAGTGATAAGCAGAGACTCACAAGGCTGATATCTCCAAAGAGAAGCAGATCTAGGAGCCAGGAGGTCAGGTCCAGTGGGTGTGGAACAGCTAAGACATTGGAAGGCGCCCTGGCCTGGGAGCCTGAAGGCCCAGGTTTCAGCACAGCTCTGCCAACGGTGTGATCTGGAGCACGCTGTTGCTCCCTGGGCCTCAGCTTCCTTAACTATAAAATGAGAGGGATGAACCTTCCAGCTCTGCCTAATGATTTGCAGTGAGAGGAAGACTCAGGAAGCCTGAAGGTCAGGGAGAGCAGAAGCTGGACAGCAAGGAAAAATCCAGCTTCAGGGGAGAATCTGATCAGAGGATGAGGCCAGTTTCCCCTGAGATCTTTGTGGCAGCCTACCTAATGGACTCCTAATAGATATCCATGTCCTGGAGCTCCTGGGTGGCTCAGTCGGCTAAGTGTCCAGCTCTTGATTTCAGCTCAGGTCATGATCTCAGACTCTGCACTCAATAGGGAGTCTGCTTGAGGATTCTCTCTCTCCCTCTCCCTATGCTTCTCCCCACACTCACAGAGCTTTCTCTCTCTCAAATAAATAAATAAATCTTTTTAAAAATTTAGAAGCTATCCATGTCCCAATTCCTGGAATCCATGCATGTCTCTTTATATGGCAGAAAAGGACTTTGCAGATGTAATGGACATTCTTGAGATGGGATGATCCTGGATACCAGGGTGGGCCCTAAATGCAATCACATGGGTTCCTATGACCAGGCAGCAGAGAGAGATTTTACTACAGAAGAGGAAACGGCAGTGTGATGACTGTAGCAGAGATTGGGAAGGTGCCAGCCCAAGCCACCAGGCGCTAGAAGAGGCTACGAGCAGATTCTCCCCCGGAATCTCAAGAAAGAACCGACCCTACTGACATCTTCATTTTATCCTTAAAAGACACATTTTGGAATTCTGGTCTTCAGAACTATGAGAGGATAAATTTCTGTTGTCTTAAACCACCGAGTTTGTGGAAACCTGTGATCGTAGCAGCAGGAATCTAGTAGAATGTTTCATCTGAACTGGACAGCCTGGGTTCCAAAACATGGGAAGGCGTGGAGGGAGTCAAGAACTGATGCGAGAATGTGAAGCCCTAACAATAATGAGATTGGAAAACAATCATTGCAGCCACCTGGGTTGGAGTTCAATCCAAAAGAGTTGGACTTTTGTTTATTCATTTTGTAAATGTGGACGTTGAGGCTCAAAATGGGAAGGTGACTTGCCTGAGGTCACAGAGTAAGTGACAAAATAGAAGGTAGAGCTCAGGCCCATTGAACTTCAGTCCTTATGTGATGGAGTAAAGAAGGTGCTCTTTCGCCTTGATTGCCAAGGCAACCCTAGCAAGGGTGGGAAGTCTGCCTTCCCTCCTTTCTTGTTTTCTAGGCCCTTTCTCTATTTCAGAAACCACTCCCCACTGCTGTCCAGGGTCTCTCTGTTGGCTCTTGTATAAAACTCCTCATGTTATAAAGGTTAGAAACCCTAGCTCAAGCAAAAGAGAGACATTATTGGCTCATAATTAGAGTCCGAGGGATGCTCTGGCTTTAGGTATGGCTGGATCCAGGAGTTCCACAATTCCATCTCTCTCTTTCCATCATCACCACTCTCCTGTTATCAGCTTCATTTCGTTCCCAGACAAGCTTTCATCCCATGGAGAAAACTTAGACTCTAGCAATTCAGGTTTTAATTGGTCATTACTGCTCTGAGTGATCTCAGAGAAAGAGGACCCCTTTATCAAATCAAATAGCAGGAGGACACTATTTGGTCTTGCATGAGTCACAGACCTCCCTGCACTGATTGCAATGGTTTGGAGAGTGCTGTATTCTGATTAGATGAGCCCAGGTCACCTGTCCATCCTTTTAGGGATGGCACAGGAGTGGGGTGCAGGGTGCACAGAATTTATTCAAACAGGAAAGGAGGATATAACCAGAAGAAGGAGAAAGGATGAATGGTGGATAAACAACAGCTATTCATGCACCCACTCTTTTTTGTTGTTGTTGTTGTTGTTGTTGTTGTTTTGTTTTCATTTTTATTTTTGATGACATTGTGTCCCTGACTTATTCCTGCCCTGGTTTTCCACCATCAAAGCTTCCAAACCCAGCATTTCATTCCAACAGGTCTGATCTCTGACATGTTGCAGGGTCTATGCCTGGTAGCTGATGTTTAATACATACACATTATTGAATAAACGAGTAATGGTTTTCTTTCTTATTCGATCTGAGGGAATTCTTATTTTATGAGGGACATTCTGTTACTTCTATAGTCAGTCCTTGTGGACAGGGGCCAAGCCTTGCTTATCTCAGGGTTCACCCAGCAAGTAGCTTTGTGCTTCTTGCAAAGTGGGTGCCCAGCAAGTGCCCTGTTGAGAACCTTTCTCTGCCCCTTCTGCTGCTGCTCTTATCCCCATACCCTGTGCTCTGTCCACACCGAAGGCCCCATCATTCTCAAAACCCCTGAAGCCCTTAATCTGTGCTAAGATGCATTACACCTACCCAAAATGTGCCCCATCTTCTTCAACATACCTAAGCTCCCTGAAAGCAGGGACCAAGTCTTTCTTGTTTATCCTGTGTATTAATCAGTGTTCTGGCAGGAACGGAGGCGCACACAAATCAAATGGCTTGAAGTGAGTTTAATAAAGGGACTATTTGTAAGGCAAGGGCAGGATTTAGGGGAGCCAGCAAGGAATAATGCTGTGCCCTGGGCTGGTAACAACGGGAAGCCTTTCTACCTAATTGGGCCTGAAAGGACAAGTGAAGGTATCTGGAACTCAAAGGGAGAGCCCGTGGAGGGGGCCACATGAACCATGCCTTCAGTGGAGGGATGCAATCAATCAGAGGCAACACCATAGGGACATTGCATGGGCTGAAGTTTGGTTCCCCCCAAAACTCATATATTGAAATCCTGACCCCTAATGTGATGGGCCTTAGGGAAGTGATTAGGGATAGATGAAGTCATGAGGGTGGGGCCTCATGATGGGGTTAGTGCCCTTGTAAGAGTCATGAGAGAACTCACTTCCATTCTGTCTTTCCACCACGTGAGGACAATGAGAGGTGGCAACTTGCAGTCTGGGAGGGGGCCCTCACTAGAAGCCAACCCTACTGGTGCCCTTCTCTCAGACTTCCAGCCTCCAGAGCTGCAAGAAATACATTTCTATCATTTATAAGCCACCCAGGCTATGGCACTTTGTTACAGAAGCCAGAACTGACGAAAACAGCCATGCCCTAGCAGATAAATACCTGACCTCATTCTTCTTCCACCTGCTAATCTCCTGTTGGTGCTTCTCACTGGCCAAACCCAACCAGATGCCAGAGGGCAAAGCAGCCTGGTGATGCAGTCCTTGTGGTTCGGGGGCACAGAGCAGGCGGGAGAAGGTGGCCAGGAATCTGCAGGAGGAAATGGAAATTATCCAGTATACTCTCACATCTTTAGCACTTAGCACAGTGTTGTCAGTGAACTGACGAATTCATTAATTTGCCTGATTCATTTCTGAGCTGAAATGCCACCTCCTCTTAGAAGCCTTCCCTGATGTCCCCGGCCAGAGCTTTCCTCTCTTTGCTCATTCCTCTTTTTGAGCACTTCCTGCAAGTTATCACAAATCCTCTCTCACAAGTCTGTCTCCTCTGTGAGGCCCCACATGAGCTCTGTTAGAGCAGGGATGGCTGTTATCGATTTGGACATCTCCAGAGCTTAACACAGGAGGCAGATTCAGAGCTCAGAAGGTGCTCCAGAAGTGAAGGATTATGTGCACGATTTGTTGAACTGATGAATGCAGAAGAGCTTGCCCACAGTATTCCAGTTGCCAGCCCCACGTTAGATGGGAAGGGGGAGAGTTTTGGCTTGCTGAGTGCATAGGTATCAGGGCCTCAGCTACCCGGGAGGCTGCAGGGGGCTCTGGGACTGAGAGCTTGTGGCTGACCATGGCCAACACTGGCAGCATGGCCCGACCGCAGAGCCATGACCTCCAGAGTTCTAGTGCGTACAGGTGAGAGGTCGTTTACTGTGAGGGTCAAGAGAATGACCATCTGAGCCAGTCTACCTGCATTCACATCTTGCACCTGACAACTACTAACTGCTAGCTGTGTGACCTCAAACCAAGTACTCAACCCATCCACAAAATGGGATGATACAGCAGGCTGGTACATTGTAGGGACCAAAGGAAAATTCATATAAGGTTCTCACGACAGGATCAAGACTTTATTTATAGATATTTTAATTTGTGTATTATAATTCCCAACTTACAGGTGGGAGAGCTGAGGCACAGAGGGGCTAAACCAGTTGTCCAAGGTCACACAGCCTCTAGGTGGTAGAGCCAGAATACGAAGCCAGGCCTATCGGCTCTGAGTGGACAGCTGCACCTCACTCTGCGTGTGCATGTCCTTAAAGAATATTGCTAGTGGGGCGCCTAGGTGGCTCAGTCATTAAGTGTCTGCCTTTGGCTCAGGTCATGATCCCAGGGTCCTGGGATCGAGCCCTGTATCGGGCTCCCTGCTCAGCCGGGAGCCTGCTTCTCCCTTTCCCAACTCCTCCTGCTTGTGTTCCCTCTCTAGCTGTCTCTCTCTTTGTGTCAAATAAATAAATAAATCTTAAAAAAAAAAAAGGATATTGCTAGAACTGGGTGTTGGAGGGGAAGAGAAACCATGTGAGCCTGTTCAAAACTGAAAGTCCCATGACAGGAAGAGTAAAGATGACCACATTGCATTGGTCAGAAAACCCTGAATTCGTCAGTTCACTGACAACTGTTAAGTGAAATAAGTCAAGCAAAGAAAGACAATTATATGGTTTCTCTTATTTGTGGAACATAAGGAATACCATGGAAGACATTAGGAGAACGTTTTAAATTCCCATTTTTCTAAGCATCTTCACCTTAAACAAGATAATGTAGGTGAATCAATAATAATTAGTTCCCTTTCCTCAGAAGTAAATAAGCTACCTGGAAGAAAGCCTGCATTTCTGATGTTACAGCCCTGAGGTAAAGAGACCGATGAGGATCAGGCACTGATTTTGATGGGACAGGAGGGATGGGAAGAGGAACAGCCTAAGACTTTGCTACCCAAATTCTGGTCCTTAGACCATTAGTGTAGGCATGATCGGGAAGTTTGTTAGCAATGCAGACTCTCAGGCTTCACCCCAGACCTGGTGAATCCAAATCCACATTTTAACAAGTTTCGTGGGTAATTCAAATGCATTTTACAGTTTGAGAAGCATTTGCAAATGACACTACAGACAAAGGGTTGGTATCCAAGATCTATAAAGAACTTCTCAAACTCGACACCCAAAAAACAAATAATCAAGTCAAAAAATGGGCAGAAGACATGAACAGACAATTCTCCAAAGAAGACATACAAATGGCTAACTGACACATGAAAAAATGTTCAACATCATTAGCCATCAGGGAAATTCAAATCAAAACCACACTGAGATACCACCTTACACCAGTTAGAATAGCAAAAATTGACAAGGCAGCAAACAATAAATGTTGGCAAGGATGTGGAGAAAGGGGAAACCCTCTTACACCGTTGGTGGGAATGCAAGTTGGTATAGTCACTTTGGAAAACGGTGTGGAGGTTCCACAAAAAGTTAAAAATAGAGCTACCCTATGCCCCAGCAATCGCACTACTGGGCATTTACCCCAAAGATACAGATGTAGTGAAAACAAGGGCCACATGCACCCCAATGTTCATAGCAGCAATGTCCACGATAGCCTAACTGTGGAGGGAGCCGAGATGCCCTTCAACAGATGAATGGATAAAGAAGATGTGGTCCATATATACAATGGAATATTACTCAGCCATCAGAAAGGATGAATACCCAACATTTGCATCAACATGGATGGAACTGGAGGAGAGTATGTTAAGTGAAATAAGTCAAGCAAAGAAAGACAATTATATGGTTTCTCTTATTTGTGGAACATAAGGAATACCATGGAAGACATTAGGAGAAGGAAGGGAAAAATGAAGGGGCGGACATCAGAGGGGGTGATGAACCATGAGAGACTATGGACTCTGGGAAGCAATCTGAGGGTTTTAGAAGGGAAGGGGTTGAGGGGATGGGTTAGCCCAGTGATGGGTATTAAGGAGGGCACATATTGCATGAAGCACTGGGTGTTATACGCAAACAATGATTCATGGAACACTACTTCAAAAACTAATGATGTACTGTATGGGGACTAACATAATATAATTAAAAAAATAATAAAGTTTGAGAAGCATTGCCATAATACTGGTACCTGGATCCTGCTCCTGCAAGTTTAAAGTAATTGGTTTGGAGAGTGGCCTGACATTAGGATTTTTCAAAGCTCCACAGATGCTTCTAAAGAGACAAGCCTGGGAGAAGAGGCAGAGCATACTATTGGCATAAAATTTATTGTGACATACCATCACCCTGCTGAGAACTTCAGACATCTAGGGTGCTCTGGTTTTAATTGGAGACGCTCAGCACAGTCCTGCACTCGTCCAGAAGGAGCACCAAAGTGCCTTCTGCCACTAGCCACCGCCATTTTGCAGAACACCCGGACCACAAAGATGCCTGCCCTGAAGCACAGGCAGAGATTTGGAGTGAAGGAGTGTGGGGACTTCCTTCTACTTCTGCCAGTGTCCACTGCACCCAGTCAGTAGGCCCAGTTTCTAATATATAACAGCTTCCTATTGAGGTCTTGAGTTGGTTGACCCACGGAGGTATGTCAGGCAGGATTTAGGTTAAGTTTTAGGCTCAGAGTTTTGAACCTACAAATCCTTCTGGAAGAGGTCAGAGGAAAAGCTACTTTCGGTCGACCAGACAAGGGATACATTTTCTCTTCTCTTTCTGTGGTAGGTTTAATTATCAATCGAACAACAAACACTGGACCCAGGAGAGAGAGAGATAGACCTCACTGAGTGGACTTAGAAGGTGTATAAGACTAAAAAGCTGAGGAGCGGGTTCCAGCCAAATATTTGCTGCTGGAAACATTTTAGAACAGCCAGCCCAAATGTTGACTCCGGGGTGACCATTGTTCTAACAGGTTTGCAAGAATTAATCCTCACAATAGCTCTCTAATGTAGGAACTGCTATCATACCCACTTTACAGAGGTTATCACTGAGGCTTGGAAAAGTTGCTCAGCTGGTAAGGACTGGAGCTGGCCTTCCAATCCAGGCCCCCCGCTGACTCCCAAGCCTCCTGCCACTGAGAAATAGCACGCAGGATTCTAAGAAGGGATCATTTTCATTCTGGAAAAATGGAGTGATGGTTCTTAAAAGAGGCCAAATGGGAAGACACACACTGAATAAGAAATAACATGGAAGGTACTCTTCAGTCCAGGTAGCATTTGGAAGAGAACAAACTGCCACATGATTTAGATGAATCTTCTTATGGGGACAAGGAAATGTCCTTGTGGTCATCAATTTAGCACAATTTCATTTTAACAGGGCCAGTGGAGTCCTAGGTTCCTGAGAAGAAATGCTCCGTTGCTTTTCGCCATTAGCATGTAACTGCTGTTAATGTCAAAGGGGCATTCAGTGACTATGAAGTAGCAACATTTTGAGATGCTTGCATGTTGCATGCCAATTTTGCAAGTTTATTCAACCAGTGTTCATGGAGTGGGCGCCTTTGTCACACCCTAGATTTTGTGTGTTATAGACACTATCTCACTCATCCCTGAGGAGTGAGCAGAGTATCCCATTGTAGAGAAAAGAACACTGAGTTTCAATGAAGACCTGAATTAGGTTTCAGACTTCTGACTTCAGAGATTGTCCTCTTGACTATATCTCAACTTTATAGTCCAAGGGTTATTAAACTTCAGTAGACGTCTATTGGATATATTTGAGGAGTTGGTTAAAAGGCAGATTCCTGGGTCCTTCCTCCAAGAGATTCTGATTCTGGAAACAGCCTGGAGTTGGGCCCCAGAATTTGCCTGTTCGATGGTAAGCCTCAAGTGTCTCTAATTCCAGTGGTCTGAAGACCACAGTTAGTGATTACTGCACCAGCACTTCACCCAGGCCCAGTCTCTGCCTTGAGAAATCCACAGCCCATTTGGAGGAAGCAGATACACAACCAATGATTAGCACACAACATTGTAATTGCTAAAAGAGGGATATGTCATAGGAAGTTCAGGCATCACTGGTCCAGGGAGAAAGAAATAGCAGAGGGGGTGGTTACAAGGCACAGCTGAGGGTGCTTCACTAAAACCAGCAGAAGACAATGCCTTCTCAGCGCTGTGTTGATAGCACGCCCTCCCTTTCTGAACGCAGGCTTCCTGCACTTGCCCCTAGCTCTGCCCCACACAGACATCCCACCCACCCACCCACCCACATCCCACTCAGTGACAAAGTCCTGCTGGCTGGAGCTTGCGCCAGCCTCTGAAATCCACCCATTCTTCTTCCCATGCTGTTCTGCTGGTACATTAATGCAGTCCACCATCTCCCCCACCGCGCATGTACATTAACTTTCTCAAGCACCCGCCCTCGCTCCCCGCTGGTTCATTGTCTACACAGTATCCAGAGAGATCTTTTGAAAATGCAAATCTGATCATATCACCCCGCTCCCATTTCAAGCAGGGCTTCTCTGCACATTAGAGCCCCCAGTCTTTAAATATCTTGGTCTGCAGGGCCCTTTATAATCTGGCCCAATTATTTGGCAGCCATGTTGCTTACTTCCCTCTCCCCCCAGTAGCACACCGTGAGCCCATGCAAGTCCTGACAACTGTTCTTTCTCCCTGGTCTTTTGCATATGCTGTTGAATATACTGTTCCCTCTGTTGGGAATGCCCTTTCCTCTTTCCATCCGGCTAATGAGCATCCTTCAGGGCTCTGGCTGGATGCCACTTCCTTCAGAAGCCTTATGATCCACCAGTGAGTTGGGTGCCCATCCTCTGTCTCCCACAGTCCCTGCATGTTTCTTCTTGCACTCAGGACTCAGCACCCTGCATTTTAACCGCTCACTGCTCTGTTGCCCATGAGACTATCAACCCCATGAGGACGAGGGCCGCATGGATCATGACCTCCCTGTGTGCCGAGCCTCGCCTGGCACTGTGCTCAGTCTGTGTTTGTTTCGTGCTGTTTGGGGGAACGAAGGGACAGGTGGGTTAGGGAGAGGGGGCAATACCAAAGCTGTCCTCACTGCTTCAGAACAGTGTGACAACCACTTACATACCACGAGCCTCATGTTCCACAGGTGTAAAGTGGAGCTAATATTTCTTACCCCAATGACTGGTGTAAGAATTAAGGACAAAAATAAACCTAAAGCATCCAGTACAGCATCTGGCAGGGAAAAATGCAAAATGAATAGTGACTAAAGACACGAGGGCAGAGTCTGACCTTGGAGAAGAGGAAGCTGGATAGTCAGGCAGCTCATCCAGTTGTTTCTTCATTCAACTTGTAGTACCTGCTATGAGCCAGACAACATTCCCGGCACTGGGAATACAAATAGGAGCAAGTCCTCCAGTGCTTCATGGTCAAATGGAGGAGAAAATGAGGCAGGTTTTGGAGGCACCAACAATGCAGGCTGGATCAGGAACTTCTCATGCTATGGCCCCGGGGTACCAGGAAGGCCCTCCAAATTCCCAGCTTGCAGCAGGCAGGCGAATTCCAGCCTGCACCACTTGGTTTCACTCCTCCCCACCTCATTCCTTCTCTGTAGTTTGGTTCAAAAAAAAATGGTGGACATGAGTCCGTAACTGCCATCTTGAAGAGTCCAGTCAATTAACAAGAAGGAGGAGGAAGAAGGAAGTAGGAGGGTAGGGGAGAAGAAGAGGAAGAAAAAGAAGATGAAGGAGAAGAAGGTAACTTCCCTAGAATGAAATAGGTCTTAACCATTTACCAGACATTATGTCAAACATAATGTGTGGATCATCTTATTCAACTTTTTTTTTTTTTGAGATTTATTCCCTTTTGGGTGTACGTACTATGGGGTGGTACAGAGTACAGAGATTTGGAATGAGGCTTTGAAAATTTTTTCAAAGATTTTATTTATTTATTTGTCTGTTTGTCAGAGAGAGAGAGAGAATGAGGGCACACAAGCAGGCGAAGTGGCAGGCAGAGGGAGAAACAGGCTCCCTGATGAGCAAGGAGCCCGATGCAGGACTAGATCCCAGGACCCTGGGATCATAACCTGAGCCGATGGCAGATGCTTAACGAACTGAGCCACCCAGGCGTCCCTGCAATTTTTTTAAAAGTAAGACTACGGACTCTGAGAAATAAACAGGGTTTTAGAGGGGAGGGGGGATGGAGGATTGGTTAGCCCGGTGATGGGTATTAAGGAGGGCACGTACTGCATGGAGCACTGGGTGTTATACGAAAACAATGGAACATGGATCACCACATCAAAAACTAATGATGTATTGTATGGTGACTAACATAACATAATAAAATTAAAAAAAAGAGTAAACTCTACCTGCAATATGGGGCTTGAATGCATGATCCCAAAATCAAGTCACACACTCTCCTGACTGAACCAGCCAGGTGCCCCTGGATCATCTCACTCAACTTTTGAGGTAACCCTTTGGGGGTTAGCTCTGACATCAGCTGTTCGACGGTAAGCCTCAAGTGACTCCAATGCCATTAATTTCCATTATTCTGGAAGTCAGTTTCTAAAATGCCTTAATAAGGTTAAGTAGTTTAGTAAATGTTGTCTTTTAATTTTTGGAAGCATCAAAGTTGATTAGAGAGGGGGACACTTTTTTCTGGATAAGAATTATCTTAATAAACAAAAGACTGTTTATGGTTTCAGTAGCAGTGTGGTTATGGAGCCATAGGTTAAACAATGCTGCCTGGCAGGCTGGGAACTTGAGAGACCGGTGGAATTCCATCTGAGATGCCTCTGTTGCAATGATCAGGCAGCCCAGATCACTGAACTCATCTAATTTCCCAGCAGTAGATTATGTGGCATTTTATTGCTCAGGCAATAACTGGTTGAATGCTTTTAGTATCAAATTGTGACGTGTTAATTTTGTCTTAAAACCTTCCAGTAAACGAAATGTACCCTAGTTTTATCACCGTATCTATCAGCAGGCATGGATAATTATTTTAACTATGCTGATTTTTGAGTTTTGCAGTATATTATGGAATACAGTCCAGTTAAATATCTGGTTTCAGTATGTCTAAGGAATATAGTGAGAGGTTAATTTCTGCTCAAGTGGTA
This sequence comes from Mirounga leonina, assembly GCF_011800145.1. Lineage (NCBI taxonomy): Eukaryota > Metazoa > Chordata > Mammalia > Carnivora > Phocidae > Mirounga > Mirounga leonina. The sequence goes on along the minus strand of NW_023270415.1, from coordinate 66,460,693 downwards.
CCACTTAAAGGCATGTATTCTAGTACGTAGTACCTTGAGTTTAAACAGAATGCATTTAGGCATTATACAAACCTGAACTACTTTTCCCCCACTACATTATTGAAATCAGTGGAGCAACTCGTTTCCCATTTAGAAATGTGCACACTAATACTGAGTTTTACTTTGTTGTGGGTAATATTAAGCCCTTACTCCGCAGTGTTCTGGAATTGGTGTCAACTGAATTGATGCTATTCAGGATGGTGGAATATCCCCCAAGTACAAAAATACATGTGTTGGGGCTTGCATAGATTACTATGTTTCGTAGTTAATCTGTCTTTTGCGGTGCTCATGACCTGTGGGGCACACGGAAGGCATTGCTGTGGTCAGTCTTTTGGTTTTCTTCTGTAGCCATTTATTATTTTAGAGTATTGGTTGGTTATGAAGATACTATTATCTATTTGTAAATCGCTACTTTGTATTTTATGCATGCTCTGTAACTTGATGTATTTTTATCTTTATTTTATTTTTTAGTTATTGATTTGGAATATATTCACATTCTTTTTTTTTTTTTTTTTTTTTAAGAGAGAGAGAATGAGAGAGAGCATGAGAGAGAGGAGGGTCAGAGGGAGAAGCAGACTCCCTGCCGAGCAGGGAGCCCGATGCGGGACTCGATCCCGGGACTCCAGGATCATGACCTGAGCCGAAAGCAGTCGCTTAACCAACTGAGCCACCCAGGCGCCCATATATTCACATTCTAATAAACAGTTATAGGGGGGAAAAAAGTCACCCTGAGTCCAGGGTGACTTGGATAAGTTACCTAATCTCTCTGAGCATGGGTTTCTTCTTCATATTTTATTTTATTTTTAATTTTTTTTAAGATTTTATTTATTTATTTGAGACAGAGAGAATGAGAGACAGAGAGCATGAGAGGGAAGAGGGTCCGAGGGAGAAGCAGACTCCCTGCTGAGCAGGGAGCCTGATGCGGGACTCGATCCCGGGACTCCAGGATCATGACCTGAGCCGAAGGCAGTCGCTTAACCAACTGAGCCACCCAGGCGCCCTCTTCTTCATATTTTAAACAGAATGATAATGGTACTTACCACAGGGCATGGCGCATGTCAGTAATGGTATTTTTTTGAACTGAACTGAATATTGTGAGTGTCCGAGTCCAGGAGACACCCAACCACCTTTCTCTTTGAGAGGCACATGGGATGGTTGTGTGGGGGCCCCGCAATGCTTTAGTGTAGGTCTTTGTGGATTGCAGGAAAAAAAGAAGGAATCAGACTTTTTATTTTGGAGTAATGAGCAAGTTGACATTTCTCAGAATTATTTCTAAGCCTTTATGAAGAATTCAATGCCCTGTGCTAGTGAAGAGAAATGAACATCACACCAGAAGGACTTTGGGCACAAGCTTCGAGCTCATCCAGAATTTGGGCTCTGGGAAGCATCTAATTGCCTGACACATTTTGCTTCTTTTTTCTTCCTATCTTCCCTCTGCCTTCTAATGGAGGGACTAAGAAAAATCTCCAAGAGGAGGAAGGAGGTTTAAGTTGAGATACAAGCAATTGGAAGACTAGTTTTCATCATGGAATGTCTCACTTTCTGATAATTACAGTTTATTTTCTGTTTCTCCCCCCGTTACTATCTAAGCTCCATGAGAGTAACGACTTTGTTTGGTTCACTGCTGTCCCAGGGCACCAAGCATAGTGTCTGACAATAAAAGAGCTTGCTCAATAAATATGTGTTGAATGAATGAACGAATGGCAACCTAAAGTAGTTGTTTTAAATGCTATCACCTAACAACATTGTGGGCTTTAAAAAGAAAAATTTGAGTTTTCAGATTCTCCATCCTGGAAATTCTGATATAGAAAGCCTGGCGTGGGGACCCAGAAGGGGCGCTTCTTAAAATCTACTCATATATCTGGAAGTATCCACAAAAAACTCATGACATTGGTTGGATCTGGGGAAGATGATGGAGTGGTTTGGGGCTACGGAGGGAGATTTTTAATTGAATACCCCTTAATTTTTTTTTGTTGTTGTGAGTCATATGTTACCTATTCATGAAGGAAAATAAAATTTATAGTAAAGTTAAAAAAAACCCAAAAACCCACCTGCCTAGATAATCCTGATGTGCAGCCAGGGTTGAAACTCGCCAACAGAAGATAACTTGTTAGTTTAAAAAGAGGCTGGGGTGGGGCCACACTATTGCTTGAGTAACAGGCTGTCACCGAGGCAGGCTAGAAGGAGAATTCACCCCAACAGGCATACTGAGCCCCGGAATCAACTGGGGAGAGTGAGTGGGGGCTGCTCGCTGTCACGGCAGGTGCTCAGGGGCCTCTCAAGCCTGTGTTTGAGTAAAATAGGAAAGAAATCTCCTGTGCTCTGAGATAGCTGAGCTTTCAACAAGAAGCCAAAATGCCCACCCTTATCTGGTAATCAAAAGCCTACCAAAAAATCAGAGAAATTTTCCTTTGGGGCTTATCAGATTGGCAATGCTTCAAAGGAATAACATCCAGCGTTGGGGAAGGCATGCAGAAACAGGGTGTCTTACAGACCGTGGGAGAAGACAGTGCTACAGCCTTCCTGGAGAGCAATTTTGAAATTCAGACCCAAATCCTTAAAGGCATCATACAGTACCTTTGGACTCAGGTAGCACTTTCTGAATCTATCCTATGGAAGTCATCAGTTAAATGAGCAAATTTATATACATAAGATGTTTATCATGGTATTTATAAAAGCAGTTATAGTGGTTAAAAACTATAACGTCCATGTAAGGTCATTTAAATTATGGTACATACACACAAGGGAGTGCTTTGCCACCATCAAAAATGTGAAAAGAACATCATGATATACTATTAGGCACAGACATAAAACAGATTACAAAACTTGGGGCAGAATATGATGCCATTTTTGTAAAATAAATATATGTATATATGTCTGGAAAAAGGATATAAACTAGGACATAAATTGGATTATTAAAAATAATTACATGGAGTATAATCTTATAAGATTGATTTCTATATACATTTTTATCTTTGCTTATGGTTTTTGTAATAAATATGCAATATATGCTGATTTTCAAGTAAACATTAACACTCTATTTATTTATTTATAAAAGATTTTATTTATTCGTCAGAGAGAGTGAGAGAGAGCACAAGCAGGGGGAATGGCAGAGGGAGAGGGAGAAGCGGGCTCCCCCCACTGAGCAGGGAGCCCGATGCAGGACTCGATCCCAGAACCCTGGGATCATGATCTGAGCTGAAGGCAGATGCTTAACCATCTGAGCCCACCCAGGTGTCCCATATAACCATTAACACTTTAAAATATAAAGTCTGGAGTCCTTTTCCTTATATCAGGTAGGAGGCTTTTGCTTACAAGTAATAGAAATCCTACAAAAAGATGCTCAGCAACTAGAAAATATTCACTGCTTCACTTGGTAAATCTGGAAGAGGGTGGTTCCAGCATTGATTCACAGGTGAGGGCTCCGGGTCAGCTTCTTAAGGGCACTTCTCCCTGAGGTCGCAGCCCCACGCATTGCATCTATAGATACTCATGTCCTAGGCAGGTAGCATGGAGCTTCTATTTAATACTCTATGTTAACCAGAGGAAGATTCTTTTCCAGAAACCAGCTAAGACATTTCCCCTTGGTTCCTCTTGACTAAAATTCAGCCATATGCCCATGCTCCAACTAAGCAGGAGGCCTCCTGCTTTGTAGTTCTGGTAACCTCTGTCAGGAAGGAAGAGTAGGAATGTCGTTAGGGTACAAAAGTAACATTGTCTGCCGTGCAGGTTAATCCAAATTGCATCCGACTTGCCACCCATTCCCACCTTCTAGCAGCAGAGGTCTTTGATTTTGCTGCTCTGTTTTACCCAGTTGGGGATGGGGGAGGGCGTGGTGATGGTGGTCATGGCCGAAAAAGCATCTCTTCCCAGCCACCTCTGGAACTCACACTAGTGGGCCAAAGAACGTTCAGAGCCTCCAAACCAGTGGTAGTGATGGAATGAACAAGGTCTCACCTTGTACCTGGCTCACACCTGTTTCTCACAGCTGTGACTTTGCTTTACTTCTGAAGACCCACAGAAAAGAAGATTTTATAATTTTCTTCCATTACCCTTTTCTGTACCTAGTAAGGTGTTGTGGGCTGAATTGTGCACCCCTAGATTTTTATGTTGAGGCCCTCACTCCTGGGACCTCAGAATGTGAGTGTATTTGGAGATAGGGGAAGCTTTTAGAAGTCATGAAGTTATAAAGAGGCCTTTGGGGTGGACCCTAATCCAATCAGTCTGGTATCCTCACAAGAAGAGGAAATTTGAATAAAATCTTTAAAAAAAAAAAAAAAGAAGAGGAAATTTGGATGCAGAGAGACCCCAGGGATCCGTGTGCACAGAGAAAAGGCCACGGGGGGACATGGTGAGAAGGCCATCCGCAAGCCAAGGAGAGAGGCCTCAGAAGACACCAACCCTCGGGGCACCTGGGTGGCTCAGTTGGTTAAGCATCTGCCTTCGGCTCAGGTCATGATCCCGGGGTCCTGGGATTGAGCCCCGTGTCGGGCTCCCTGCTCTGCAGGAAGCCTGCTTCTCCCTCTGCGGGAAGCCTACTTCTCCCTCTCCCACTCCCCCTGCTTGTGTTCCTGCTCTCACTGTGTCTCTCTCTGGCAAATAAATAAATAAAATCTTAAAAAAAAAAAAAAAAAGAAGAAGACACCAACCCTGCCAACACCTTGATCTTGGACTTCCAGCATAGGAAACTGTGAGAAAATAAACCTCTGTTGTTGAAGCCAGTCAGTGATATCTGGTTATGGCAACCCTTGCAAACTAATATTTAAGGTAACAGGAGAGTCTCTCGCAAAACATGGTGCTCCAGCTGTGAATTGTGCAAGACTGTTGAATCTCAGATCTGTACCTCTGAAACAAATAATACAATATATGTTAAGAAAAAAAAAAAAAAGAAGAAGAAGAAGAAGAAGGTAGCAGGAGGGGAAGAATGAAGGGGGGGAAATTGGAGGGGGAGACGAACCATGAGAGATGATGGACTCTGAAAAACAAACTGAGGGTTCTAGAGGGGAGGGGGGTGGGAGGACGGGTTAGCCTGGTGGTGGGTATTGAGGAGGGCACGTTCTGCATGGAGCACTGAGTGTTATACGCAAACAACGAATCATGGAACACTACATCTAAAACTAATGATGTAATGTATGGGGATTAACATAACAATAAAAAAATTAAAAAAAAAACCACGGTGCTCCAACCATCAGCAATGGAATCACCTGGGGATCTTGGTTAAAATGGACTTCTGGGTCCACTCGAGACTCACCAAATAAGGGTGCCTTCATGGAAATGTACCCTGTGTAGGCCTGGAGAGCCCAGTGACCGAGAGCCATAGGGTAAGTCAGATGTGGGTTCACCTCAGTGTTGCCACTGATGACTAGGGTGACCCTACAAATTGTCATCTAAGAGGGGAAAATTATGAGAACGAAGCGGGACACTTTAACAGGTAGAACCCGGGGCTGTCTTTATGCCGGGACCTATGGTCTCCTCGTTAAAACCAGAAACTGAGTGACTAAGCAGATCACTTACCCGTTCGCAGCCCCAGTGAATCATTTATAAGCTGTGCCTCATTGTATTCAAGTCTTAGGGGTGTGGCCAGGATAAAAGAGAGCCTTTGTGATGCTCTTAGGCTTGCAGAGCGGTTAGTTTCTCCCAGGCCTGGTTCTAGCACGTTAGACTAAAATTATTACATAGTGGAGGCTTCCCTCCCATGTCATCACTTTGGGGTCTGTGTGGATATAAATAACCGTGAGGTCATTGCATTTAAACTTTTAAAAAGTGCGTATGAACTGAATTGCCTTCAGAATGGGTTACATCACTAGCAAACCAAGGGGGTATTATTGCATACCTGTCTTATCTTTGCAGTTTAATGAATTTTTATTTTCTGAATAACTTAACGCAGGTCTTAATTATGGCTTTGGAGGTTCTGTCCTTAGGCTGTGGGAATAGTTGTTGTGTAGGACTTCATAACTTCTTCTTCCTCGTCTTTTTTTTTTTTTTTAAGTTACAGATCTAAGTAATTGGCAGACCCCTACATCAGCTCAGGAATTCCCAAATCCATGTGACCAGCCCCAGCAAGCAAATGGGCAAATTGTGATTTGAAGGGGATCAACGTATTGTCTCTTCTACCTTCCTCTATGCAAGGGTTTTGGAATCCTTTCAGTCTGGATTCAAATCCCAGTCTCCCCACTTACAGAGCTGTGTGACTCTGGATAAGCCATAAAACCCTCTGATCCTCAGGTTCTTAGGCTGAGAAATGAAATCACAACAGTGTTCATCTCACAGGCTTATAATAAATGTCAAATGAGATAATGCATCTGTTCCTGCTTAAGACTGGTCCCAGAATGGCGATGCTTCCTGAAGAAGAACCAATGCATACTAAAACTCTTGAAGAGTAATGTGAGACTTTCTGAAGGCTCTTGAAAGGGGGGGCCAGGGAAGGGGTGTTATACCAGGCAGTGCCAGCAAATCTGCCCAACCCTCCTAAAATGTCACCTTCTCCAGAGTCTCCCTCATTGTGGTACCTCTCTCCCCAGCGTCTCATTTCTGTTGCCCTCCCTCCTACTACCAGCCTGTAATCCCCTCCTCTCCCTTTCTGTCCCTCTTCTTTGTTCCGTGCATAACTCTGAGGCATTTCTTTGGCTTATTCATGAGACCTGTTCCCACATAAGGACATTGGAGCTGAAGAACTTAAACAGACAACTCTCCTTGGAAAGAGGGAGATAAGAAATGCTGGGAATACCTATCTTAGATACTTAGTTTTGGTTTTGCTGTTGTTTATAACATGTCCTGGCACCAAGTCTTTGCTTGGTAAATGTGTGTTCTTGTCTGGTGCCCGTCCTGATTCTGTCTGGGTTTCCACCTCTCCTGATTCCCCCTCGTGGGATGCAGTGCCCTGGATTTTCCTGTCACCCACCAACCACTGTCTATTCTGACAGTCCTAAGGTCCAAGTTTCTCTTCCCTGCTGCCCTCTGTCCTTTACTTTCGGTTACGTATCTGGAGAAAGAGAGAAGGTTAATAAGATGTGAGTTTAAAGCGAATACCTGATGGTGGACCGAGAGAAAAAAAAAAGCTCTGACTTTGGGAATCCAAACTCGGGTTTCGGTTAACATTGGTCAGATTTTTGTGTTGCAGACAACAAAATAAGCTCTTGTTATTTTAAGCAAGAAAAGAATTTATTTAAAGGTATAAAGTGGCTGGGGCGCCTGGGTGGCTCAGTCAGTTAAGCGTCTAGCTTCAGCTTAGGTCATGATCCCAGGGTCCTGGGACCCTCAGGTCCTGGGATCAAGTCCTGCACTGGGCTCCCTGCTCAGTGGGGAGTCTGCTTCTCCCTCTCCCTCTCTCCCTGCTCATGCTCTCTCTCTCTCTCTTTCTCAATAAATATATAAAACCTTTAAAGGTGTTAGGTGGGTCCCAGAATCCGGAAAGGCTCAGCAAGCTCTGAACCTACATAGTCCGGATCAGCAGAATGGGTGCTGCCCCAGTGAAAGCACCACAACCACGGCCACCCTCGCTCGGGACAAGACCCCAGAATGTCCACCATCGTAGCTCCGCACATTGGCTTCCCCAGCATGAGGACTCCTCCTCAGCGCGTGCGCTTCTGAATCCAGTCTTGTGTGCATCCTGTTGGTGGGACCTGAGTCCCACTTGTGCAATGAGCTGTGAAGGAATGTGAGAATGTGAGAAGTCGGGGAATGGCAAGGCTCGTAACGTGAAGAATTACCGAGGGACAGACAAGGGAGTTGGGGAGCCACAGTGGCAAATGCCTATACCTGGTCCCCTCCCCTGACATTCACCGGCTGTTCCATGGTGAGACAGATCCTGCTGAACTTAGTGTCCGTATCTGTAAAATGATCAGCACCTGGTGAGGGAGGATGTCGTGGGACGAAGAATCCATTTTCCCTGCATCTGGGTTCCAACCATTGAAATGCAGTCCAAGGAGCCAAGTGGGGTTCCAGTGTCAGCTTTGGAAATGACAGTGATCAATAACGCCAAGTGCAAAGCTCTCTGGTAACTTCTAGAATGAAGAATGTGGGGGGCTCCATACCTCAGTGTATTGCATACCTTGCTTGCCGAATGGATATCCTGGGTCCCAGGGCTGGGCAACCTCAGGATGCACCGGTCACAGACAGAACAGCCGGACCATGGCTGGCCTTGTTGGGGTGGGAATCGGGACACATGATCTCCCCCTGAGCCCAGGCACCAGCTTTGAACAGCAGGTCGTAATGCCTTCAGGGATCCTTCAGCTGGCCCCGTGCCAGCTCAGCCGCAGGGACCCAGAAAGGCAGACCTAGGGGTTGTGTCACTCTAGGAACATGCCTTCCTGTGTTTGGCACAGGCGATTTGAGTGGTAAAGGAACAATAGGGTTCGAAACCGGGCCAGAAGCTACCAGAAGCTACTCTGTGTACAATTATTCCAGGCATCAAAGGTGTAATTGTACCTGGCATATTCTGTTTTCATTAATGTCTCATCAAAATGGAAGTATTTTCCTGGCAGGAATAAACCATATGATGCGGTGCATACAATTATAAATTCACCTTTTCCTTTTATTGATGGGGATTGAACAAAATGGAATTTATGGAAATTTCTGTGGGGGGCGGGGTCAAATTCTACGCCAGTAATTGGAGGAGTGAGTGCCTCTTTGTGTGAAGTCTCATGTTCTGTACTCCAAAGTATCAGATTGCCCCTCAGCACCCCAGACATGAGCTGTTTGACGAAATCTAACGGCTCCAGATGAAACAGCCTGAAGAAGCAAGTGTGCGTTTAAGGCACTGGGTACTAGGTATCCTGGGCTGCCCGCCATCACCAGCATGGGGGGTCCCCTTTATGCCAGAGTCTAGACAAATCAACTTCATGAAACACAATTCAATGTATTCCAATTCAGCAAGTTGAAATGGAGCAATGACATGAGGTGGTCATTAGCTCCGATTCTGGGGAGTGGGACACCTGGAGAGTTCCTGCCTTTAAGGACTTACAGTTAAAAATCCCTCGCAGACAGGGGCGCCTGGGTGGCTCAGGCCGTTGGGTGGCCTACTCTTGGTTCTAGCTTGGGTTGTGATCTAGGAGTCCTCAGATTGTGCCCCGTGTTGGTCTCCGTGCTGGACAAGGAGTCCTCTTGGGATTCTCTTTCTCCTTCTATCCCTCCCCCACCCTAGCTCTTGCTCTCTCTCTCAAATTAAAAAAAAAAAAAATCCCTTGCAAACAAATGCGAATCACTATTATTCACATTCATTTATTGAGCAGCAGGATGGTCAGTGGTGAAATCTAAGCCGTTGCTGAGAACTGCTAAGAAGAAAGCTCTCTCTCTATCAGGCTCAACCCCTATCATCTTGCACTTGTCCTTTGTGACTGTCATTACAGCCCAATTGTAACATAAGCTAATTATAGTCTGATAGTGACTAAGTGTGGCATGGATGAGAAGACCAGGATTGAAACAGGCCAGGGCTGTGTTTGTGTGTGTGTGTGTGCACGCATGCGTGCGTCTGTATTCATTTATATTATTATAAGGCCAGTAGTTATAGAACAACAATTAAATTGGGCCTTCAGTCCATTCACTGTGATGACAACTACCCATTTCCGATGGATGGCAGATGCTTCTTTAGGAAACAGCCCCAAGAATTCCTGAGAAGTTAAATGACCCCGTGAATGGCAGAGGAAATGTGTTGTCCCATCAGATGAGCGCTGCCCTCCTACCTCCCTATCCTCTGCCCCTCTGGGTCTGGCCTGGTCACTGAGTCCTGCCCACGGGCTGCCACATTGCAGTGGTGTTCCACAAACTGCCACGACCTGACTCTACCTGGAGGACTCTTTCAAGCTTTCAATCTCAGGTTTCCCCATCTCTCCTCTCAGTGCCTAGAAATGTGCTACTAAAAACACCAGCATTGCTCTCGAGTCTCACAAGTAACAAAATAAAGGTAATTTTTGAAATGGGGTATACCTACCATTTTTAACTTACTGGATTGGCAATTTAAAAAATAATACTCAGGGGCGCCTGGGTGGCTCAGTTGGTTAAGCGACTGCCTTCGGCTCAGGTCATGATCCTGGAGTCCAGGGATCGAGTCCCGCATCGGGCTCCTTGCTCGGTGGGGAGTCTGCTTCTCCCTCTGCCCTTCCCCCCCTCATGCTCTCTCTCTCTAATAAATAAATAAATAAATAAATCTTAAAAAAAATAATACTCAGTGATATTGCAGGTAGGAGGGCTGCATGTACAAACAAGGTACACACAGTTGCATACTTCGCTATAATCTTTCTGCTCTCCGGAGAGCATCAGATACACTTTGTAGAAGTGTTATCATGTACGTGCCCTTTAGGTTACCAGTGCCAGTGCCCAGAAATTTAGCCGAAGGGAATATTTAAGAATATGACAAATGTTTAGCTACTTGGTGTTATTCATAATAGAAACGTGTTGGGGGAGAAGAAACCCTGCAGGTCCAACCACAGGATAATTGATTTAATTAAAGCAATATATATCAGTGTTGTGGAAGAATATACCATCATTAAAATGATCATATGAAATATGTTTATTTGCATGAAAAGATGTTGCATTGAAAGAAGGTAACAAAACAAAGAGGGCAGAGTTTTGCTTCTGGGAAGATGGAATAGATCCACTTTTCTTATTCTTCCCAAGAAATACAATTAAAACCTCTGGATATGGTATATAAAACAAGCCTAGGAAGACTCTGAAAGGTGGAGAGAAGAAGGCAGACTGGCTAGGGACTTCAGGACCTAAGGAGTGACCTGGTAGTCAGTCCCCTGGGCTTTTGCTTTGTTTGCCTCATGCATCCCAAACTTGAGCTGATGAAACCAGCAACCTGGAAACATCACTGGATACAGACATCAAAAGCCCCAAGGAAGAGCTATGTTATCTAGTCCCCAGAGTAGCAAGACAGAAAACTTTTAGACAGTAAGTTCTCTTTTCCAGCTAAACACCACAGAGAAAACTGCAGACCCACCCCCATCAGCAAGGTCAAGTGAGATGCTAAAACTTCCACACTCATCCAATTGTATTGTGGTACCCAGAGCCCCCACCAGGATGTCCATACTCAGAGGCATCAAGAAGTTTCCCAAGTGTCACAGCTGTTACAGTCCGGTCCTGTACTGTTTTGCTGGCCTTGGCCAGGTTTAGCTCAGGGAGAGAGAGGAATGAAGTCTTCAGAGTTATCAGCAGGGTAGGGGTTGGGGAAGGCCCTGTGGCTTTCTCCCTCTCCCCTCCCACATGTGAATGTATCACCCTTTTTTATAGCCCTTCATGCTCACATAGCTCTTCTTCTGTCTTAGAAGAGACTGCTTTCAGGAAGATAACCACCACCAATCATTTACACCTCAGTACAGACTTGTCACTAAGGTCTCTCATTCATGGGTCTTTGGAAATGAAATCATAGCTATCCTTCTCTTAGGAAGGACCGTGTCCCCCATTACAGGGATTGGGATCTACAGGGAGAGGGAAGATTGGGAGGTATTTCTTTTTAAAAAATTTTTTAAATTTTTTATTGTTATGTTAATCACCATACATTACATCATTAGTTTTTGATGTAGTGTTCCATGATTCATTGTTTGTGTATAACACCCAGTGCTCCATGCAGAATGTGCCCTCCCTAATACCCATCACCAGGCTAACCCATCCTCCCAGCCCCCTCCCCTCCAGAACCGTCAGCTTGTTTTTCAGAGTCCATCGTCTCTCATGGTTCGTCTCCCCCTCCGATTTCCTCCCCTTCATTCTTTCCCTCCTGCTATCTTCTTCTTCTTCTTCTTTTTTTTTTAAACATATATTGTATTATTTGTTCCAGAAGTACAGGTCTGTGATTCAACAGTCTTGCACAATTCACAGAGCTCACCATAGCACATACCCTCCCCAATGTCCATCACCCAGCCACCCCATCCCTCCCACCCCCCACCACTCCAGCAACCCTCAGTTTGTTTCCTGAGATTAAGAATTCCTCATATCAGTGAGGTCATATGATACATGTCTTTCTCTGATTGACTTATTTCGCTCAGCATAACACCCTCCAGTTCCATCCATGTTGTTGCAAATGGCAAGATCTCATTCCTTTTGATGGCTGCATAATATTCCATTGTATATATATACCACCTCTTCTTTATCCATTCATCTGTCGATGGACATCTTGGCTCTTTCCACAGTTTGGCTATTGTGGACATTGCTGCTATAAACATCAGGGTGCATGCATCCCTTCAGGTCCCTACATTTGTATCTTTGGGGTAAATACCCAGTAGTGCAATTGCTGGATCATATGGTAGCTCTATTTTCAACTTTTTGAGGAACCTCCATACTGTTTTCCAGAGTGGCTGCACCAGCTTGCATTCCCACCAACAGTGTAGGAGGGTTGGGAGGTATTTCTTGAATTTCTAGAATCTCTTGCCTTTATGTTGGGTCCAGGAAACAAACTGCCAACTGGATGCAGGAAGCTATTGTCTAAAGTAAGATTTGGCTGCCTCGGGGCTTAGCAAGGAGGATAATCATCACTCCTTATGGGAGACAATGGTTCTATTGGTAATTTCTATTAGGATTAAAAAGGTTTGCTGGTATAACTCCTTGCTAAAGTAAGAAGAAAATTACTCTATAGTTATACACCTAAAGGCCAAAGATAAACCCCTAAAAAGGATATCTTATTTTTCAAAAGTTTTTCTTTAATTAAAACAATGAAACTCTTTGTTAAAAATTAAGTAATAGATTTCCAGCTTCAACTCCAACATGTCAAAAACTCAGAGGTCATCTCCCATCCTTATAATTAGATCAAAGCTAAACAAACTGAAATCCATGACTTTTCTTGGACCCACCAGGAAACTGAGGTCACAACTGCTTCCTTGAAGCAGAAATCCCTTGCAGCTAAAAATGAATGGGAACACTTAAATGGCAATTTTTGATGAATTTCTGAAGGTTGAGTGTGGAGTAGTTTGAGAGTGAGAAACTCCTGGTGGCCACAGTTTGGGTGGAATGTCCCATTTTCATGGGTTTTGCCTCTAGTAAACTCACCAGCTTCTCACAGGGAAAATCCAAGATTATCTCCTTGTGGCTCTGGCAGGGAGAGGAGAAAAGTAACCATTTGGAAATATGCCAGAGTATTCTGCATAATAAAAGCCTACCCAGAAAGGGAACAGACCTTACCAGACCCTTATTCCCCCCGGGGGAAAGGCATTTATTAGACTCTAGCTTGCTGCAGCCTTTCTATGTCACTCAAGGTGGTGAGGGGATGGGGGGAGGCTCAGAAGTACTTGTGAGGGTCACAGTCCAGGGACACAGGCTCACTAAATGACTGAAATTTAAAAAATAAGATTAGAATGCTCCCCCTCCTTAACACATCTCACCACATCCTTACCACATCTTACTGCCTCATCAACAGGACACCAGCATAATGACAGTGAAGTACAGCTGAAAGAGCTGCAAGGTGCAGACTCTATTGAAGGAGGCATTGTTAGGGAAACTAAAGACAACCACAGGAACTCTACAGGAGTTTGAAGTTTCTGACACCTACTGCTACAACAAATATTAAACAGAGGCCAATTCCTAGACAGATGAACATAAAACATGACACTAAAGCCCCGTTTCCTTCAGTTCCTATTACTCAATATATCATGTCCAGCTTTTGACAAAAAAAAAAAAAATTATCAGGCATGACAAAAGTCAAGAAAAAAACACAGTCTGAAGAGGCAAAGTAAGCATCAGAACCAGACTCAGATATGTTGTAGATGTTGGAATTACCAGAGCAGCAATTTAAAAAACTATGATTTAAAATAACTACGATTAATATGTTAGAGGCTGTAATGGAAAAAGTAGACAACATAAAAGAACGGATGGGTAATGCAAGACAGAGATAGAAATCCTAAGAAATAATCAAATGAAATATAAGGAGAAAACCAACTGTAATAGTAATGAAGAATGCTATTCTGATGACTTCATCAGCCAACTAGACATGGCGGAGAAAAAGATCAGTGAACTCAAAGATAGGTCAATAAAAACTTCCCAAACTAAAATGCGAAGAGAAAAAATAATGGAAGGAGAAAAGAAAAAACACCACAAACCAGAACACCTAAACTGTGGGATGCCTAACGATATAACCTAATTGGATATGCCAGATAACACATCACTGGAATACCAGGAGAAGAAATAATGTAGCAGAAGAAATAATTGAACTGTGGCCAAGCACTTTCCAAAATTAATAACACACCCCAAGCACAGAGCCAGGAAGCTGAAAGAACACCAGGCAGAATAATACCAAAAAATCTACATTGTTTATGCTATCCTATTCAAACTTCAAATAACCAAAGACAAAGAGAAATTCTTGAAACAAGCCAGAAGAGGGACACATGTTACTTATAAAGGGACAAGGATAAAAATTACAGTAGGCCTCTCATCAGAAACCATGCAAGCAAAAAGAGAATGTACTGAAATATCTAAAGTCTTGAAAAAAAAAAAAAAAAAAAAAACCCACCAACCTAGAATTCTACACCCAGCAAGATTATCCTTCAAAAGTGAAAGAGAAATAAAGACTTTCTCAGACAAACAAAAAACTGGGGGAATTAATAACCAGCAGAATGACTCTGTAAGAAATGTTAAAAGAAATCCTTCAGGGAGAAGGAAAATTATTTAGGTCAGAAATTTGGATCTACACAAAGAAAGGAAGAGCATCAGAGAAGGAATAAAGGAAGATTAAATTAAAATATTTTATTATCCTTCTTCTTAATTGAGCTAGCGATAACTGCTTGTTTAATGTAATAATAGCAACAATTTGTTGGATGATTATAGCATATGGATAAGTGAAATGAATAACAGCAATATCATGAGGGGTCCCCAGAAGGTATTGGCAATATTTTGTTATAGGGTATTGATAGCAATATTGTGTTATTTGAAGATGGACTTAGATTAGTTATAAATGCATATTTCAAAGTCTAGGGTAACCACTAAATTAAAAAATATTAAATAATGGAATTGCAGAAAGTAAGAGTGAAACACTCCCTCCCTTATATTTCATAGCACTATTCCTCAAGAGTAGCTGCTACTAGTAATCCAGTGTGCATTCTCTGGGATGCACTGGAGTAGGATTGGCCCCCACATATTTTTTGGCACCCTCCTTATATTTCTTCCCATTACTAGGTATCTTCTGTGCAGGTCTACTTCAGAGTGTGTTCTGCTGGAAGGATTTGGGGACATCCAGTCTAGTCTAGAAGGTCCCCTTGAGAACAGTAGTGATGGATGCAGGTAGCCAGAGAAAAACTGCTTGAGGAAGAAATGACCCATGTGAAGGAGACCCTCTTGACTCCCAGATTTGGTGAGACACCAGATGAAGAGCATTTGCCCAAGGCAGGAAAGCGAGGTAGGAGGGCTTTGTCCTGGCAATGTGCATTGGGGCAAATTAATCCACCTCTTTGTGCTCCATGGAGCAGGCATTCATCACTCAATGCACAGATTCTCCATGATGCTTTAAGTAACATCCTCTCTGTGTGATAGCCCCTTTAAGAGGTCACCAGTCTCTACTCGAACCTTTCAGTGATGGGCAGTTGGTTGGAGGGGGGCGGTGAGGGCTTCAGTAATTTAGTCAGTAGCTAGTATTGGTGGTGGAGTGGGGAGGTGCTGGTGAGAGCGGTGAGAACAGGCAGAGGCCAAGAAGGCTGCCAACTGTCAGACAAGAAGCACTGAGCACCACTGGAGATGGGGGTAGGGGTAGGGGACGGAGGATACTGCACTGGAACTGACAAAGGAAGGTGGGTTTTGGAGCCAAATAACTTAAGGGAATCACCCAAGTCCTGAGTGAGTATACAAAAGGGTCCTGCTCAGATGAGAAGGCATTTGCATCTCTGTTCCTGCTGGCTACCAAAGCTGCCTGCAGCTTTGGAAGAGGTGCTGTTTTCTGTGGGAGTCAGCCAGATTACTGTGGGTTTTGATTCCATGATGTTGCCAGGAGAAAAACAAGCATTCAGCTTTCTCAGCAGGGGAACCTCAATGCCCACAGCTCACAGAGGGCAGGACGCAAACATACCACGCACACATGGTACATGCCCAAACATGGGCTCTGGGTAATTGAAGTCTTAGGTTTCCTGGAAGGTTCGTGGTTTTTGATTGATTTGGTTGCCTGGAAAATAGTCCAGCTTGTTCTCTGCCAAGCTCAGAGGTGATAGAACCAGAATTAAATCTCTATTTTCCAAAGAGCTGATGGCGGCAGATTTTCAGTGAGATTTCTGAACCATTATTTAAATCTAGGGGATCTGCAAAATAAATACTTTCATGCTTGAAAAAGGAACCTCAAACCCACAGTGGAGTCTTTTGTTTTAATTCTGATTCTGGAACATTACCAACAACCATTGGATGTGCCAACCCTGGGATGTTTTTGAACAGAGTTTTTAATTCTAAAGCATGTGGTTTTACTTGTGGCATATATTAAGATGTTGAATAATTAACAAGAATTTGGCTTTGGGAAATCTAAATTGGATGACTACAGAGCATTTTTAGAAAAGCATTCTGATGCATTTAAGACAGGCACGTGTTGGGATTTTCCCAGAAAGTCCCTTCTCATCTACCAGATGGAAGAAACGATTTATTAATAAGGATTCTACCTTGTCAATAATTTATTGAGCACCTACTATAAGCCAAACACATGAGATATATTATTTCTTATCTTCACATGACAGGATGTTAAAAGGAGACTCTTTTGACCCAGTTTTCCAAGGTATATCAGTGTGCTGATTATGAGCCAATGTGAGAGAGACCTCTCCACATGCAGGATTTACAATGGGAATGAAGGAGAACCTGTTCTTTGTCTACCAACTGCCTTACCTTGTTTGAAATTATGAAAGATTGAGAGAAGATTCATAAAGAGAGTGGGGTGTCACCTTTTAGCCTCAAGCCTAGTGAGGGCTTAGAGGGACTCTCAGACCTTCGGAACATTTTCCCTGCTGTCTTACTCACCTCCAGGGCTGGAGTGCAAAGTCATGTGCTAAGCGAGAACTGTCCTCCTCTCTTACCTCGATCCCACCTCCCCTTCTGGGAACCTGGCCAGCAGATCTGAAAGAGCAGCTAAGAGCAGAAAGCCTCTCCCTCCACACTGTTCACAGAAGCAGGCCTGAGCTTAGAAAGGGAAGATGTGAAGCTAAGTCACACTCAGAGCTCTGGATCATTAAAGAGAACTGGACTGTGTCGTTGCTGAAGTACAGCTGTATTTGTAGCCTTTAGACTGTCAAAGAAGTGTGAGCAGAGTAGGCCTGTAGGATTTGTCACTCACAGGTAGGGGAGAGCACCCCCTCCCTGCCTTGCCCCACCCCTGCCCCCGGGAATCAAGTTTAAAGGGTGTAAGAATAACCAAGTGCATTTTGATCACAGGGCACCCTCATGCTTGCTTAGCACACCAGTTACAGCAACAGCACCACCAACTATGTGGGATTAGATCCCCCATTTTGTAGATAGGAAAATAAAGGCCAGGGAGGTTAAATAGTGGAGCTGAGAATCAGGTTCAGATTTCCCCGTCTTTTGAGTCTGCATCATACCATACCTTTGGTTATTAGAGTCAGAGAGGAAAAATGTTATGCTAAAGATTAGAAATAGGAGGAAATAGATTTTTAAGAAGGAAACGTTTCCCCTAATAATTGATTTTTTAAAAAAGATTTTATTTATTCATTTGAGACACAGAGATAGAGAGAGAGAGTGAGCATGAGCAGGGGGAGAGGCTTAGGAAGAGGGAGAAGCAGGCTTCCCGCTGAGCCAGGAGCCTGATGTGGGGCTCCATCCCAGGACCCGGGATTGTGACCTGAGCCGAAGGCAGACACTTAACCATCTGAGCCACCCAGGCACCCCTCCCTTAATAATTGATTTTTGATATTGTTTATACTTTCAAATCACTTTGACAAAGTTCACTATTAAAAAGGGTAGAAGTAATTTTAAAAAAAGCTAAGTGTAAAATAAAAGCAAGGAGTATTTATTTGTCTCATTTCAGTCTGTTTAAAACCACATAATGGGTATATTTTTCCCTCTGCATCCACAACCTCCCAGGAGAACTGGGTCCCTTTCCGTCTGAGGGTCTATAATTATATGTGAAATCCTATTTATAAATCAGAGATTTGAAGAGCCAAGTCTTTGCTTTATGGGTTTTTTTATGTGCCATTTACAAATAGCAAGAGTACCAGGTGCATTTTGCATTTCGTTTGATTTACATGACTTGGAGGTAAGAAAGACTTTTCAGGAACCCATCAACTTCCAGAGCCTCAGGCTGTACCTGTCATCTGTCTCACCACTACCCATTGATGGTACCGATGGATGGATGGATGGATGGATGGATGGATGGATGGATAATAGGGATGATGAGTGGGGCTCAGCTATAATCGGAGCTACCTGTGTAGGGGAAAACCTACAGTTGTTTCCTCCTGTGAGTTTTTCTTTACTACTCACACAGAACACTGAACGTCTGACACTTCTGGTCACCAAGTATGTGGGGTTTTCCCCCACATAAAGCAATCTTCTAATGTTGCCAACTTGGTGTCCTCCAATTTAACTCAATTCAGATACTATTTACCTGGAAATAGCATCAGACCCCACAGGTTAAGGGCTCAGTCCCACAAGATTTCTCCCGCCCCACTTCTGATGCCAATCGCAAGTAGTAGGTCCCCAGGTTACCAACAGCTTCTGTGTGAACAGCCAAATAAAAAGATATACTGGACGAGGTCTGAGAGGGTCCTGAGACAGGTGCTTTTGTCCCTGTGAAGTTGGGGCCCATTACCTCCCAGTACGTGGGTGTGTTCACCAACCGGGAAGCTCTCTGAACCCCATACTTCTGGGATTTTTATGGAGGCTTCATCATGTAGGTATGATAGATCTTTACTTCCATTTTCAGCCCTTCTTCCTTCTCAAGAGAATGAGAGGCAAGGCTGAAAATTCCAAGCCTCTACCCATGGCTTTATCTTCCTGCTGACCAGCCCCATCCAGAAGCCCACCTAGAACAAAAGACACTCCTATTACCCAGCAGATGGCAAGGGTTTCAGCAGCCCTGTGTCAGGAAGCTGAGTCAAAGATCAAATATTAGGACAAAAGATTATCCTAGTGCTCCAATCACCTAGGAAATGACCAGGGTTACAGGAGCTCTTTGAACTGGGCGCAGAGATCAATATGTATTTTCTAGGATCTCGTACTACCCTTCTTAAAAGTCTACTTGTGCAGGTG
Organism: Mirounga leonina; assembly: GCF_011800145.1. Lineage (NCBI taxonomy): Eukaryota > Metazoa > Chordata > Mammalia > Carnivora > Phocidae > Mirounga > Mirounga leonina. The sequence continues at coordinate 66,441,508 of NW_023270415.1, read as the reverse complement.
ATTTACGTACATGATTACCTGGAATCCTCACGGGAACCATGAATAGTTCCCATTTCATAGGAGCGAACAGGAAGCAAAGAGGCTGTGACTTGCCCAAGGCAAGGAATCCACCCTTGCCCTGTCCACCGCATCATGCTGTTCCTGTGAGTCTTAGGTTGGAGGCTCCAGAGCTGAGGAGTGAAGAGGAGCGAGGAATGTCACCTCCCTGCAAGCTGTGTGACCGAAGCATACCTGTCTGGCCCAAGTAAGCCTTTGAAGGCTCAGCTCTGTCTGTCCTGCCCCCTCTTAAGATGCGTAATTGGGTCAGCTTCTCTCCTCCCCTCCACACTCCAAATTGAAATTGTTAATGTACTAGAAATGCAAATGGAGCTAAAATTAGTTTAGCTTTATTCTCCAAAGGCCATCTTTTCCCCTCCTTGCAGAGAATGATTTTAACATAATTTTATTCTGAGAGGAAATAATCACTAGGCTTTTTGAAAAAATGAGCCTCTTTAAATATGTATTTTTGCCCTTTTCTGTCACCTTTTGCAAACCGAATAGCGGTTCCACTTTATGATCTTTGTTCTTATTTCAACACTGGTAGACACAAGTCTCAACAAGACAGGGAGGCAGGCAAAGCAGGAAGTTCCGGGGGATCTGCAAGAGCACAGGAAAAGCAGGAGCCCCTTTGTCGGTGGCCACACTGCATTGCTTCCTCCAGGTGGCACCCAAATTAGATGAACAGAAGTCACAGGGGGCCAAAAATTATCCTTTGAGGAGCAAAACTATGCATGCAGGAATCATATGATATAAGATACCGGGATCCCATAGTGAGACAGGTCAGGCCCCTTGGCCCTTTCTTT